>NW_025533196.1:0-104323 GCF_020631705.1 Daphnia magna | reverse complement strand
CTGCAGCCAATCACGATACTGTATTCCGTAAATTAATTTACACGTCTTTTCCAACATGGCCGACATCAGACGTACATTTTTTCACCGCCGTACGAACACCTTTTCTCGTCTAACTAATTTACAATTGTACAATTTGAAGCAATTGTATAACAACTTCAACTGTAGCAATAAACTGTTTATTGCTTCCTTTTAACTCAAGCCATAATTCATTGTCCACTGCCTCAAATTGACTGCATTAACCAATTTCAGAGACCGTTCCCTTTTGCATCCCCAAAAATCCACACAATCTTTGTTTTCTGCAAGTCTACATTGAATGCATTCCAACACATTTCAGAGACTGTTGCCTTTTTCATCCCTCAAACAACCACTACTGCAATTTTGTTCTCAACTGTCCACTGACTGCGTTCCAACATTTTTAAGAGACCGTTCCCTTTGCATCCCTCAAACAACCATATTCTTTGTTTTTTTTACAGCTTCATTGACTGCATTCCAATTTGTAAAAAACCATTGTTCTTGCCCCCTCAAACAACCACCACTGCATTTTGTTCTCAACTGCTCCACTGACTGCGTTCCCAACATTTTAAGAGACCCGTTCCCTTTTGCATCCCTCAAACAAGCCTCAATTCTTTGTGCTTTCACCAGCTCCATTGACTGTATCCAACACCATTGAGACCATTCCCTTTTGCATTTCTTAAATCAACCACCAATTCCTTGGCTTCTCAACAGTCCCTTTTGCTGCTTTGAAGCCCAACAGACCAGACTCTGTGCCGCCCTCGAACAATCACCACTTCATTTTGTTTCTCAAGCAGCCACTGACTGCGTTCCAAAACTTTTAAGAGACCGTTCCTTTGCACCACTAAAACAGTCACCACTGCATACTGTTTTCAACAGCTCCAATGACTGTTCCAACACTTTTAAGAGACTGCTCCCTTTTCAGCCCTCAAACAACAGCTTTTTGATACTGTTCTCAACAGGCTCCCATTACGCGTTCCAACACTTTTAAGAGACCGTTTCCCTTTTGCATCCCTTCAAATAAGCCCCCATCATTTTGCTTCCACCAGCTCCATCTGACTGTGTTGCAACAATCTTGGGAATACTTCCCTTTTGCATCCCTCAAACAGCCACCAATTCATTGTGTTGTTCACAGATTCCTTGACTGCATTCCAACACCTTTGAGGACCGTTCCCTTTAACATAACTCCACAATCACACATTCTTTATGTTCTCAACAGCTCCTTTGGCTGCTAGCACCCTTAAGAGACCGTTCCCATTTGCATCCCTCAAACAAGCCTCAATTCATTGTGTTTTCACCAGCTCCATTGACTAGCCAACATTTTTTCAGAGACCGTTCCCTTTTGCAGCCCTCAAACAAACACTATTAATTTGTGTTCTGGACAGCTCCTTTGACTGCGTTCCAACAAAATTAAGAGACCAGTCTCTGTTGCTTCCCTGAAACAACCAACAATACCATGTATTTTAACAGCTCCCCTTGACTGCTTTTCACCAACCTTCATAGACCGTTCCCTTTGCATCCCTCAAACAACCACCTATTCATTGTATTCTCATTAGCCCATTGACTGCTTTGCAACACTCTTAAAACCGTTCCCTTTTACATCCCTCACACAAACACCAATTCATTGTATTCTGATTAGCTCCATTGACTGCATTCTATCACCTTTGAGAGACCGTTGCCTTTGCATCCCTCAAAAAAGCCCCAATTCCTTTTGTTTTCACCAGCTCCACTGACTGCGTTCCAACACTTTTAAGAGACCGTTCCTTTTTCCACCCCTCAAACAACTACATAATCTTTGTTTTCTTAATATCTCCTTTGACTGCGTTCCAACAAAATTAAGAGACCGTTCCCCTTTTGCTTCCCTCAAACAACCAACATTACAATGTATTCCTAACAGCTCCCTTGAATGCTTTTCACCACCCTTCATAGACCGTTCCCTTTTGCAGCCCTCAAAAACAAACACTATTAATTTGTGTTCTGGACAGCTCCTTTGCCTGCGTTCCAACAAAATTAAGAGACCGTTCTCTTTTGCTTCCCTGAAACAACCAACATTACCATGTATTTTAACAGCTCCTCTTTGACTGCTTTTCACCAACCTTCATAGACCGCTCCCTTTTGCATCCCTCAAACAACCACCTATTCATTGTGTTCTCATTAGCTCCATTGACTGCTTTGCAACACTCTTTAAAGACCGTTCCCTTTTGAATCCCTCATACAAACACCAATTCATTGTAATCTGATTAGCTCCTTTGACTGCATTCCAACACCATTGAGAACCCGTTCCTTTTGCATCCAAACAAACAAGCCCTAATTAAATTTTTTTAACAAGGTGCATTGACTGTGTTCCAACAATCTTCAGAGACCGTTCCTTTTTGCATCCCACAAACAACCACCTATTTTTTTGTGTTTTCAACAGCTGCATTGGCTGCGTGCCAACACTTTTTAGAGACCGTTCCCTTTTGCATCACTCAAACAACCACAATTGCTTACTGTTCTCAACAGTTCCACTGACTGTGTTCCAATACTTTCAAGAGACCGTTCCCTTTTGAACTCCTCAAACAACCAACACTGCAATTTTGTTCTCAACAGCTCCACTGACTGCGTTCCAACACTTTTAAGAGACCGTTCCTTTTTCCACCCCTCAAACAACCACATAATCTTTGTTTTCTTAATATCTCCATTGACTGCATTCCAACAAATTTCAGAGTCCGTTCCTTTTGCACCCCCTCAAACAACCACTATATAATTTGTGTTCTGGACAGCTCCTTTGACTGCGTTCCAACAAAATTAAGAGACCGTTCCCTTTTGCTTCCCTGAAACAACCAACATTACAATGTATTCCTAACAGCTCCCTTGAATGCTTTTAACCACCCTTCATAGACCGTTCCCTTTTGCATCCCTGAAACAACCACCAATTCATTGTAATCTGATTAGCTCCATTGACTGCATTCCAACACCATTGAGAGACCGTTCCTTTTGCATCCAACAAACAAGCCCCAATTAATTTTTTTTCACCAGCTGCTTTGACTGTGTCCCAACAATCTTCAGAGACCGTTCCCTTTTGCATCCCTCAAAAATCACCCAATTCATTTTGTTGCTGACAGCTGTTGACTGTGTTTCAACATCCTTCAGAGACCGTTCCCTTTTTGCATCCCTAAAACAAGTACCAATTCATTGTGTTTTCAACAGCTCAATTGAATGTGTTTCACCACCTTTCAGAGACTGTTCTCTTTTGCATCCCTCAAACCAGACCCAATCCTTTGTGTTTTCCCCAAGCTCCATTGACTGCGTCCAAGCAATCTTCAGAGACTGTTCCTTTTGCAGCCCTCAAACAACCACTATTGCTTACTGTTCTAAACAGCTCCCCTGACTGCGTTCCAACACTTTTAAGAGACCGGTCCCTTTTTGCAGTCATCAAACCCCAGCTATTAAAACTGTTCTCAACAGCTCCCCTGACTGCGTTCCAACACTTTTAAGAGACCATTCCCTTTGCATCCCTCAAACAAGCCTCAATTCATTGTGTTTTCCCCAGCTCCATTGACTGTATCCAATACTTTAAGAGACCGTTCCCCTTTTGCAGCACTCAAACAACAACTATTAATTTGTGTTCTGCACAGCTCCTTTGACTGTGTTCCAACAAAATTAAGAGACCGTTCTCTTTTGCTTCCCTTTAAACAACCAACATTACCATGTATTTTAACAGCCTCTTGACTGCTTTTCACCAACCTTCAGTGACCGTTCCCCTTTGCATCCCTCAAACAACCACCAATTCATTGTATTCTGATTAGCTCCTTTGATTGCATTCCAACACCTTTGAGAGACCGTTCCCTTCTGTATCCCTCAAACAACCCCAATTCATTTTGTTTTCACCAGCTCCATTGACTGCGTTCAACAATCTTCAGAGACCGTTCCCTTTTGCATCCCTCAAACAGCCACCTATTCTTTGTGTGATCAACAGCTGCATTGACTCCTTTTCAACACCCTTGAGAGACTGTTCTCTTTTGCAGCCCTTAAACAACCACTATTGCGTACTGTTCTCAACAGCTCCCCTCACTGTGTTCCAACCCCTTTTAAGAGAAAGTTCCCTTTGTAGCCCTCAAACCACAGCTATTGGATACTGTTCTCAACAGCTCACTTGACTGTGTTTCAACACTTTTAAGAGACCGTTTCCTTTTGCATCCTTCAAACAACCACACATTCATTGTGTTCTTTTACAGCCCAATTGACTGGGTTCAACACCCCTTGAGAGTCTGTGTCCTTTTGCATTCCTCAAACAACCACCAATTCCTTGGGTTCTCAACAGCCCCATTGGCTGCATTCCAGCACTTTTCAGAGACTATTCCCTTTTGAATCCTTTAAACAAGCCCCAATTCATTGTGTTTTCACCATCTCCATTGACTACTTTCCAACACCTTTAATAGATTGTCTCCATTTGCGTCACTCAACCAACCACTAATTCATTGTGTTCTTGACAGCCCCTTTGACTGCATTCCACCACTTTTAAGAGACTGTTTCCTTTTGCATCCCTCAAACAACCACCCATTCATATTGTTTTCACCAGCTCCTTTGACAGTGTTCCATCAATCTTCAGAGACCGTTCCTTTTGCATCACTCAACCAACCACCAATTCATTGTGTTCTTGACAGCTCCATTGACTGCGTTCCAAAACTTTTGAGAGACCGTTCCCTTTTGCATCATCTCTAAACCAAGGACCAATTCATTGCATTCCCACCAGCTCCATTGCATGCATTCCTACACCTTTCAGAGACCGTTCCCTTCTGCATCCCTCAAACAACCATCAATTCATTGAGTTCTTAGAACCAATTGAGAGACTGTTCCCTTTTTTTCATCCCTCAAACAAGTACCAATTCATGGCTGACTGTACGTTGCTCCATTGGCTGCAATCCAACACCCCCTAAGAGACCTTTCCCTTTTGCTTACCTCAAACAACCATCATTACTTTATATTCGTAACAGCTCCCTTGATTGTGTTTCACAACACTTCAGAGACCGTTCCCTTTTGCATCCCTCAAAAAAGCCCCAATTCTTTTCTTTTCTCCAGCTCCATTGACTGCATTCCAACAATTTCAGAGGACTGTTCCCTTTTGGATCCCTCAAACAAGCCCAAATTCATTATGTTTTCAATAGCTCCATTGGCTGCTTTCCAACAAGATTTAGGGACCGTTCCCTTTTGCATCCCTTAAACAACCACCTATTCTTGGTGTTTTCAACAGCAGCATTGACTGCTTTCCAACACTCTTTAGAGACCATTCCCCTTTGCATCCCTTAAAACAAGCACCAATTCATGGTGTTCTCATGAGTTCCATTGACTGTTTTCCAACACTTTTAAGAGAACGTTCCCTTTTGCAGCTCTCAATCAACCACTATTTCATACTGTTCTCAACAGCTCCACTGACTGCGTTCCAACACTTTGAAGATACTCTTCCCTTTTTCTCCCTTCAAACAACCACCACTGCATTTTGTTCTCAACAGCTCCACTGACTGCCCTTTTGCATCTCTCACAAAACCACCATTGCATTTTGTTCTCCACAGCTCCATTTACTGTGTTCCACCAACCTTGAGAGACCATTCCCTTTTGCTCTCCCTAACGAACCACCAATTCATTGTGTTTGGATAGCTCCTTTGACTGCATTGTATCACCATTGAGAGACTGTGTTCTTTTGCATCCCTCAAACAACCACCTATTCTTTATGTTCTCAACAGATCAATTTACTGCATTCCAACACACCTGAGAGACCATTCCCTTTTGCATCCCTCAAACAACCTGCAATTCACTGAGTTCTTACAACTCCCTAAGTTACCGTTCCCTCTTGCATCCCTCAAACAAGCACCAATTCATGTTTTCTTAACGTTTCTATTGACTGCGTTCCAACAACCTTTAGACACCATTTCCTTTTTTCATCCCTCAAAGAACCACCATTGCATATTTTTTCTTGACAGCTCAATTGTCTGCGTTCCAACACCATTAAGAGATTGGTCCCTTTTGTTCCAGTGCGCGCGCTTCCATTGGTTCGAGAGGGTTCACGTAATTTTTTCTGCCTGAAAAAAGGTTGACTACCTGGAAAAAGGTCGACCACCTGAAAAGGGTTCGAACTGCAGCTGGTTGAGGCTTAACCTTTTTCTTTCGGAATTTGCGCGGACAGGACGGGTTAAAGGACGGACGGAGGAAAACGGCGGGCAGGGCGAGACCCGCAGGAAGGGCGGAAAGAAAGAACAGGTTTGAAACGACGGGCAGGGGTCAAGCATCGTCTACTACTTCTTTTAATGCGCAAAGGGTATTTGTGGGAGGGATTTGTTTGTGTATCTGTCTGTTTGTTTGTCCGGGTAACTATCGTTGTGCGCGCGCTACAATTGGTTCGAGGGGGTTCACGTGACTTTTTTTTACCTGAAAAAAGTTCGACTACCTGAAAAGGGTTCGAACTGCCTCCGGCTAGGCTTAACCTTTTTCTTTCGAATTTCCGCGGACAGGGCGGGTAAAAGGACGGACTGGGGAAAACGGCGGGCAGGTGTAGACCTACGGGCTGGGTGAGACCCACGACAGGGTGAGATCCGCGGGCAAGGCGGAAACAACGGACAGGTTAGAAACGACGGGCAGGGAACGGGCATTTGTAAAGCACTAAAACTGCAGGTAAAGGACCAAGTAAGGAGCATGGCCTTGGAGGCCATTCCCAAGTGCGCTCAACCGTGATTTGTTTTTCCTCCATGGTTTGTTACGTGTATGACTGGTACGACTTGACAATGCGTGGATTAAGGGGCTTAAAAAGGATTAATAAATTGTAAGTAGATAAAGCGGCTTACCATAGATTAAGAGGATACAAGTGGATAATTAAGTTAATAAGTAGATTAAGGGTCTTTACGTGGATTCCGCGGCTTGACATGGATTAAGGGCTTTAAGTTGAAAGTAGACTAAGGGGCTTAAGTAGATTAAACGGCTTACCATAGATTAAAAGGATACAAGTGGATAATAAAGTTTGTAAATAGATTAAGGGTTTTTACGTGGATTCAGCGGCTTAACATGGATTAAGAAGCTTTAAGTGGATTAAGGGGCTTTAAGTGGATTAAGGGTTTTCAAGTGGATTAAGGGGGCTTAAGGACAGTTTCGACTAAATACTAGACTTCACCTATTACCGTCCTGGGACGGGCCGCCGTATACTAGTCCTCCTACCTTTATAAAAGCCAAAGGGGTATTTGTGGGCGGGATTTGTTTGTGTATCTGTCTGTCTGTGTGTTTGTCCGAGAAATTTCATGTGTGCGCATGCTGCCATTGGTTGCAAGCGGGTCACGTGATTTTTCGCTGCAGCCAATCACAACACTGCATTCCGTAAATTATTTTTCACGTCTTTTCCAACATGGCCGACATCATACGTACATTTTTCTACGCCGTACGTACACTTTTCTCGCGTCTAACTAATTACAATTTACTGATTTGAAGCAATTGCGTATACAATAACCAACTGTAATAAACTGTTTATTTGCTTCCTTTTACTCAAGCCACCACCAAGTCTTTTTATCAGCTCCATTGACTGCATACCAAGAAATTTCAGAGACCGTTCCCTTTTGCATCCCTCAAATAACCACATATTCTTTGTTTTTTTTACAGCTTCATTGACTGCATTCCAATTAATTTCAGAAACCATTGCCTTTTGCACCACTCAAACAACAACCACTGCATTTTGTTCCCAACAGCTCCACTGTTTCCTTTTCAACATTTTTAAGAGATTGTTCCCTTTTGCATCCCTCAAACAAGCCCCCCATTCATTTTGTTTTCACATGCTCCATTGACTGTGTTCCAACAATCTTCAGAGACCGTTCCCATTTGCATCCCTCAAACAACCACCAATTCCTTGGCTTCTCAACAGCCCCTTTTGCTGCATTCAAGCCCATTTCAGAGACTGTTTCCTTTTACACCCTCAATTAACCACCACTTCATTCTGTTCCCAACAGCTCAACTGACTGCGTTCAAACACTTTTAAGAGACCGTTCCCTTTTGCACCCCTAAATCAGTCACCACTGCATACTGTTTTCAACAGCTCCACTGATTGCGTTCCAACACTTTTAAGAGACCGTTCCCTTTTTCAGCCATGAAACAACAGCTTTTGGAGACTGTTCTCAACAGCTCTCCTGGCTGCGTTCCAACACTTTTAAGAGACCGTTCCCCTTTTGCACCTCTAAACCAAGCAACAATTCATGGTATTCCCAACAGCTACACTGACTGCGTTCCAACACTTTTAAGAGACCGTTCCCTTTTGCACCCCTTCATCAACCATCACTGCATTTTGTTCTCAACAGCTCCACTGACTGCGTTCCAACACTTTTAAGAGACCGTTCCCTATTGCAGCCCTCAAACAACCACTATAACTTTGTGTTCTGGACAGCTCCTTTTACTGTGTTCCAAAATTATTAAGAGACCGTTCCCCTTTTCCATCCCTCAAACAACCATCTTATCATTGTGTTCTCATTAGCTCCATTGACTGCTTTGCAACACTCTTTAAAGACCGTTCCCTTTTGCATCCCTAATACAAACACCAATTCATTGTATTCTGATTAGCTCCATTGCCTGCATTCAATCACCTTTTTCAACAAAATAAAGAGACCGTTCTCTTTTGCTTCCCTAAAACAACCAACATTACCATGTATTTTAACAGCTCCCTTTGACTGTTTTTCACCAACCTTCATAGACCTTCCCTTTTGCATCCCTCAAACAACCACCTATTCATTGTGTTCTCATTAGCTCCATTGACTGCTTTGCAACACTCTTTAAAGACCGTTCCCTTTTGCATCCCTCACACAAACACCAATGCATTGTATTCTGATTGACTCCTTTGACTGCATTCTATCACCTTTGAGAGACCGTTGCCTTTTGCATCCCTCAAAAAAGCCCCAATTCCTTTTGTTTTCACCAGCTACTTTGACTGTGTTCCAACAATCTTCATAGACCGTTCCCTTTGCATCCCACAAACAACTACCTATTCTTTGAGTTTTCAAAAGCCCCATTGACTGTGTTCCAGCATACTTGAGAGACCGTTTCCTTTTTCAGCCCTCAAACAACCACCAGATCTAAGTGCTCATCAGCTCAATTGACTGCGTTCCAACACCATTGAGTGACCGTTCCCTTTTGTATCCCTCAAACAACAACCAATGCCTTGGGTTGTCAACAGCCCCATTGTCTGCGTTCCAGAACTTTTCAGGTACCGTTCCCTTTTTGCATCCCTCAAATAAGCCCCCATTCATTTTGTTTTCACCAACTCCCTTGACTTTGTTCCAACAATCTTCAGAGACCGTTCCCTTTTTGCATCACCCAAACAGCCACCAATTCATTGTGTTGTTCACAGCTTCCCTTGACTGCATTCCAACACCTTTGAGGGACCGTTCCTTTTGCATCACTCAACAATCACCCATTCTTTATGTTCTCAACAGCTCCTTTGACTGCTTTCCAGCACCCTTAAGAGACCATTCCCATTTGCATCCCTCAAACAAGCCTCAATTCATTATGTGTTCACCAGCTCCATTGACTGTATCCATCACCTTTGAGAGACCGTTTCCTTTTGCATCCCTCAAACAACCACCAATTCCTTGGTTTCTCAACAGCCCCTTTTGCTTCATTGCAGCCCATTTCAGAGACTGTTCCCTTTTGAACCCCTAAAACAACCACCACTTCATTTCGTTCTCAACAGCTCCTATGACTGTGTTCCAACACTTTTAAGAGACTGTTCCCTTTTTGCACCCCTAAAACAGTCACCACTGCTTTCTCTATTCAACAGCTCCACTGACTGCGTTCCAACACTTTTAAGAGACCGTTCCCTTTTTCATCCCTCAAACAACAGCTTTTGGATACTGTTCTCAACAGCTCTCCTGACTGCGTTCCAACACTTTTAAGAGACCGTTCCCTTTTGCACCCCTCAAACAACCACCCATTCATTGTGTTTGGACAGCTCCTTTGACTGCATTACAACACCTTTGAAAACGTTCCCTTTTGCATCCCTCAAAAACCACCTATTCTTTGTCCTCAACAGCTCCCTGACTGCGTTTCAACACTTTTAAGAGACCGTTCATATTTGCAGCCTTCCAACAACCACTATTGTATACTGTTCTCAACAGCTTAACTGACTGTGCTTCAACACTTTTAAGAGACCGTTCCCTTTTGAACCCCTCAAACAACCACCATTGCATTTTGTTCTCAACAGCTCCCCTGACTGTTTTCCAAAACTTTTAAGAGACCGTTCCCTTTTGCAGTTCTCAGACCACAGCTATTGGATACTGTTCTCAACAACTCCACTGACTGCGTTCCAACACTTTTAAGAGACCATTGCCTTTTGCAGTCCTTAAACCCCAGCTATTGGATACTGTTCTCAACAGTTCCACTGACTGTGTTCCAATACTTTTAAGAGACTGTTCCCTTTTGCACAACTCAAACAACCATCACTGCAATTTTGTTCTCAACAGCTCCACTGAAAGCGTTACAACAATTTTAAGAGACCGTTCCATTTTCCACCCCTCAAACAACCACATAATCTTTGTTTTCTTAATATCTCCATGGACTGCATTCCAACAAATTTCAAAGTCCGTTCCCTTTAGCATCCCTCAAACAACCACTATTAATTTGTGTTCTGGACAGCTCCTTTGACTGAGTTCCAACAAAATTGAAGACCGTTCCCTTTTGCATCCCTCACACAAACACCAATTCATTGTATTCTGATTAGCACCATTGACTGCATTCCATCACCTTTGAGAGACCGTTGCCTTTTGCATCCCTCAAAAAAGCTACAATTCCTTTTGTTTTCACCAGCTACCTTGACTGTGTTCCAACAATCTTCATAGACCGTCCCCTTTTGCATCCCACAAACAACTACCTATTCTTTTTAGTTTTCAAAAGCCCCATTGACTGTGTTCCAGCATACTTGAGAGACCGTTCCCTTTTTCAGCCCCTCAAACAACCACCAGTTCTAAGTGCTCAACAGCTCAATTGACTGGGTTCCAACACCATTGAGAGACCGTTCCCTTTTGTATCCCTCAAACAACAACCAATGCCTTGGGTTGTCAACAGCCCCATTGTCTGCGTTCCAGCACTTTTCAGGGACCATTCCCTTTTTGCACCCCCTCAAACAACCACCACTGCATTTTATTCTAAACAACTCCACTGACTGTGTTCCAACACTTTTAAGAGACCGTTCCCTTTTGCATCACTCAAACAACTCTAATTGCTTACTGTTCTCAACACCTCCACTGACTGCGTTCCAACACTTTTAAGAGACCGTTCCCTTTTGCACCCCTCAAACAACCACCACTGCATTTTGTTCTCAACAGCTCCATTTACTGTGTTCCAGCACTTTTCATAGACTGTTCCTTTTTGCATCCCTCAAACAACCACCAATTCATTGAGTTCTTACAACTTCTTAACAGACCGTTCCCTCTTGCATCCCTCAAACAAGCACCAATTCATGTTTTCTTAACATGTCTATTGACTACGTTCCAACAACCTTTAGACACCATTTCCTTTTTCGTCCCTCAAAGAACCACCATTGCATTTTTTTCTTAACAGCTCAATTGACTGCGTTCCAACACCATTAAGAGATTGTTCCCTTTGTGTTCCAGTGCGCGCGCTTCCATCGGTTCGAGAGGGTTTACGTAACTTTTGTCTGCCTGGAAAAAGGTTGACTATCTGGAAAAAGGTTAACCACCTGAAAAGGATTTGAACTGCCGCCGGTTAGGCTTCACATTTTTCTTTGGAATTAGCGCGGACAGGGTGCGTAAAAGGACGGACGTAGGAAAACGGCGGGTAGGGCGAGACCAGCGGGAATGGCGGTTTCAAATAATAGGTTTGAAACGACGGGCAGAGGACAAGCATCGTCTACTACTTCTATTAATGCGCAAAGGGTATCTGTGGGAGGGATTTGTTTGTGTATCTGTCTGTTTTTCCGGGGAACTATCGTTGTGCGCGCGCTACTATTGACATTTTTTTCTTGACAGCTCAATTGACTGCGTTCCAACACCATTAAGAGAGTGTTCCCTTTTATTCAAGTGCGCTTGCTTCCATTGGTTCGAAAGGGTTCACGTAACTTTTGCTGCTAGGAAAAAGGTCGACTACTGTAAAAGGGATCGAACTGCCGCCGGCTAGGCTTAACCGTTTTCTTTCCAATTTTCGCGGACAGGGTGGGTAAAAAGACGAACTGGGGAAAACGGCGGGCAGGTTTAGACCCACGGACAGGGCGAGATCCGCGGGCAGGGCGGAAACAACGGACAGGTTGGAAACGACGGGCAGGGGACGGGCATTAGTAAAGCACAAAAACTGCAAATAAAGAACCAAGTAAGGAGCATCAACCGCGATCAACCGTGATTGGTTTTTCCTCCATGGTTTGTTACGTATATGAGTGGTACGACTTCACAATGCGTGGATTAAGGGGCTTCAAGTAGATTAATAAATTGTAAGTAGATTAAGCGGCTAACCATAGATTAAGAGGATACAAGTGGATAATTAAGTTGGTAAGTAGATTAAGTTTCTTTACGTGGATTCAGCGGCTTAACATGGATTAAGGGGCCTTTAAGTGGATTAATATGTTGAAAGTAGACTAAGGGGGCTTTATGTGGATTCAGCAGCTTAACGTGGATTAAGAGGCTTAAAGTAGATTAAGGGGCTTTCAGTGGATTAAGGGGCTTCAAGTGGATTAAGGGGCTTAAGGACAGGTCCGACTAAATACTAGACTTCACCTATTACCGTCCTGGGACGGGCCGCCGTATACTAGTCTCCTATCTTAATAAAAGCGAATGGGGTATTTGTGGGCGGGATTTGTTTGTGTATCTGTCTGTTTGTTTGTCCGAGAAATTTCATCTGTGCGCACGCTGCCATTGGTTGCATGGCGGTCACGTGATTTTTCGCTGCAGCCAATCACAGCACTGCAATCCTAAAATTAATTTACACGTCTTTTCCAACATGGCCGACATCATACGTACATTTTTCTACGCCGTACGTACACTTTTCTCGCGTCTAACTAATTACAATTTACTAATTTGAAGCAATTGCGTATACAATAACCAACTGTAATAGACTGTTTATTTGCTTCCTTTTACTCAAGCCACCAATTCATTGTCTTTTTATCAGCTCCATTGACTGCATTCCAACCAATTTCAGAGACCGTTCCCTTTTGCATCCCCCAAAAATCCACACAATCTTTGTTTTCTTAACATCTACATTGAATGCATTCCAACACATTTCAGAGACTGTTGCCTTTTTCATCCCTCAAACAACCACTACTGCAATTTTGTTCCCAACAGCTCCACTGACTGCGTTCCAACATTTTTAAGAGACCGTTCCCTTTTGCATCCCTCAAACAACCACATATTCTTTGTTTTTTTACAGCTTCATTGAATGCATTCCAATTAATTTCAGAAACCATTGCCTTTTGTACCCCTCAAACAACCACCACTGCATTTTGTTCTCAACTGCTCCACTGACTGCGTTTCAACATTTTTAAGAGACCGTTCCCTTTTGCATCCCTCAAATAAGCCCCCATTCATTTTGTTTTCACCAGCCCCTTTGACTGTGTTCCAACAATCTTCAGAGACCGTTCCCTTTTGCATCCCTCAAACAACCACCAATTCCTTGGCTTCTCAACAGCCCCTTTTGCTGCATTGAAGCCCATTTCAGAGACTGTTTCCTTTTACACCCCTCAAACAACCACCACTTCATTTTGTTCCCAACAGCTCAACTGACTGCGTTCCAACACTTTTAAGAGACCGTTCCCTTTTGCACCCCTAAAACAGTCACCACTGCATACTGTATTCAACAGCTCCACTGACTGCGTTCCAATACTTTTAAGAGACCGTTCCCTTTTTCATCCCTCAAACAACAGCTTTTGGATACTGTTCTCAACAGCTCTCCTGACTGCATTCCAACACTTTTAAGAGACCTTTCCCTTTTGCACCCCTCAAACAACCACCCATTCATTGTGTTTGGACAGCTCCTTTAACTGCATTCCAACACCATTGAAAACGTTCCCTTTTGCATCCCTCAAAAACCACCTATTCTTTGTCCTCAACAGCTCAATTGACTGCGTTCAACCACCTTTAAGAGACCGTTCCCTTTTGCAACCCTTAAACTAAGCAACAATTCATGGTATTCCCAACAGCTCCACTTACTGCGTTTCAACACTTTTAAGAGACCGTTCCCTTTTTCAACCCTAAAACAACCACCACTGCATGTTTTTCTCAACAGCTTCCCTGACTGTGATTCAACACTTTTAAGAGACCGTTCCCATTTGCAGCCTTCCAACAACCACTTTTGCCTACTGTTCTCAACAGCTCCACTGACTGTGTTCCAACACTTTTAAGAGACCGGTCCCTTTTGCAGTCATCAAACCCCAGCTATTAAAAACTGTTCTCAACAGCTCCCCTGACTGCGTTCCAACACTTTTAAGAGACTGTTCCATTTTTCATCCCTCAAACAAGCCTCAATTCATTGTGTTTTAACCAGCTCCATTGACTGTATCCAATACTTTAAGAGACCGTTCTCTTTTGCAGCACTCAAACAACCACTATTAATTTGTGTTCTGGACAGCTCCTTTAACTGTGTTCCAACAAAATTAAAAGACCGTTCTCTTTTGCTTCCCTGAAACAACCAACATTACCATGTATTTTAACAGCTCCCTTGACTGCTTTTCACCAACCTTCAGTGACCGTTCCCTTTTGAATCCCTCAAACAACCACCAATTCATTGTGTTCTCACCAACTCCATTGACTGCCTTCCAACACCATTTAAAGATTGTTCCCTTTGGAGCCCTCAAACAACTACTATTGATTACTGTTCTCAAAAGCTTCACTGACTGTGTTCCAACACTTTTTAGAGACCGTTCCCATCTGCATCCCTCAAACAACCACCAATTCATTGTATTCTGATTAGCTCCATTGATTGCATTCCAACACCTTTGAGAGACCGTTCCCTTCTGTATCCCTCAAACAAGCCCAATTCATTTTGTTTTCACCAGCTCCATTGCCTGCGTTCCAACAATCTTCAGAGACCGTTCCCTTTTGCATCCCTTAAACAACCACCTATTCTTTGTGTTATCAACAGCTGCATTGACTCCTTTTCAACACCCTTGAGACACTGTTCCTTTTGCACCCATGAAACAACCACCACTGCATTTTGTTCCCAACAGCTCCACTGACTGTGTTCCAACACTTTTAAGAGACCGTTCCCTTTTGTAGCCCTCAAAACACAGTTATTGGATACTGTTCTCAACAGCTCCCTTGACTGTGTTTCAACACTTTTAAGAGACCGTTTCCTTTTGCACCCCTAAAACAGTCACCACTGCATACTGTATTCAACAGCTCCACTGACTGCGTTCCAACACTTTTAAGAGACTGTTCCCTTTTTTCAGCCCTTAAACAACAGCTTTTGGATACTGTTCTCAACAGCTCTCCTGACTGCGTTCCAACACTTTTAAGAGACTGTTCCCTTTTGCACCCCTCAAACAACCACAGCTGCATTTTGTTCTTAAAAGCTCCCTTGACTACGTTCCCACAATTTTGAGAGAGATTTTGGTTTCCTTTTGCTTCCCTAAACCAACCACCCATTCATTGTGTTTGGACAGCTCCTTTGACTGCATTCCAACACCATTGAAAACGTTCCCTTTTGCATCCCTCAAAAACCACCTATTATTTGTCCTCAACAGCTCAAATGACTGCGTTCCACCACCTTTAAGAGACCGTTCCCTTTTGCTTCCCTTAAACCAAGCAAGCAATTCATGGTATTCTCAACAGCTCCACTTACTGCGTTTCAACACTTTAAAGAGACCGTTCCCTTTTCCACCACTCAAACAACCACCACTGCATTTTGTTCTCAACTGCTCCCCTGACTTGGTTTCAACACTTTTAAGAGACCGTTCCCATTTGCAGCCTTCCAACAACCACTATTGTATACTGTTCTCAACAGCTCCAATGACTGCGTTCCAACACTTTTAAGAGACAGTTCCCTTTTGCACCCCTCAAACAACCACCATTGCATTTTGTTCTCAACAGCTCCCTGACTGTGTTCCAAAACTTTTAAGAGACCGTTCCCTTTTGCAGCCCTCAAACAACCACTATAACTTTGTGTTCTGGACAGCTCCTTTTACTGTGTTCCAAAATTATTAAGAGACCGTTCCCTTTTCCATCCCTCAAACAACCATCTTATCATTGTGTTCTCATTAGCTCCATTGACTGCTTTGCAACACTCTTTAAAGACCGTTCCCTTTTGCATCCCTCACACAAACACCAATTCATTGTATTCTGATTGACTCCAATGACTGCATTCTATCACCTTTGAGAGACCGTTGCCTTTTGCATCCCTCAAAAAAGCCCCAATTCCTTTTGTTTTCACCAGCTACTTTGACTGTTTTCCAACAATCTTCATAGACCGTTCCCTTTTGCATCCCACAAACAACTACCTATTCTTTGAGTTTTCAAAAGCCCCATTGACTGTGTTCCAGCATACTTGAGAGACCGTTCCCTTTTTCAGCCCTCAAACAACCACCAGTTCTAAGTGCTCATCAGCTCAATTGACTGCGTTCCAACACCATTGAGAGACCGTTCCCTTTTGTATCCCTCAAACAACAACCAATGCCTTGGGTTGTCAACAGCCCCATTGACTGCGTTCCAGAACTTTTCAGGGACCGTTCCCTTTTGCATCCCTCAAACAAGCCCCCATTCCTTTTGTTTTCACCAGCTCCCTTGACTTTGTTCCAACAATCTTCAGAGACCGTTCCCTTTTGCATCACTCAAACAGCCACCAATTCATTGTGTTGTCCACAGCTTCCTTGACTGCATTCCAAAACCTTTGAGGGACTGTTCCCTTTTGCATCACTCAACAATCACCCATTCCTTATGTTCTCAACAGCTCCTTTGACTGCGTTCCAACCAAATTAAGAGACCGTTCCCTTTTGCTTCCCTCAAACAACCAACATTACAATGTATTCCTAACAGCTTCCTTGACTGCTTTTCACCACCCTTCAGAGGCCGTTCCCTTTTGCATCCCTCAAACAAGCCCCAAATGCTTTGTGTTGTTCACAGCTTCCTTGACTGCATTCCAACACCTTTGAGGGACCGTTCCCTTTTGCATCACTCCACAATCACACATTCTTTATGTTCTAAACAGCTCCTTTGACTGCATTCCAGCACCCTTAAGAGACCGTTCCCATTTGAATCCCTCTAACAAGCCCCAATTCCTTTTATTTTCACCAGCTCCATTGACTCTCAAACAACCACCAATTCATTTTGTTGTTGACAGCTTTGACTGCGTTTCAACACCCTTCAGAGGCCGTTCCCTTTTGCATCCCTCAAACAACCACATATTTTTTGGTTTTTTTATAGCTTCATTGAATGCATTCCAATTAATTTCAGAAACCATTGCCTTTTTCAACTCAAACCACCAATTCATTGTATTCTCATCAGCTCCATTGACTGCATTCCAGCAACCTTGAGTGACCGTTCCCTTTTGCATCCCTCAAAAAACCACATAATTTTTGTTTTTTTAACATCTCCCTCCATTGACTGCATTCCAACACATTTCAGAGACCGTTGCCTTTTTCATCCCTCAAACAACCACTACTGCAATTTTGTTCCCAACAGCTCCACTGACTGCATTCCAACATTTTTAAGACACAATTCCCTTTTGCATCCCTCAAACAACCACACAATCTTTGTTTTCTTATCATCTCCATTGACTCCATTCAAACAAATTTCAGAGACCGTTGCCTTTTGCATCCCTAAAACAACCACCACTGCAATTTTGTTCTCAACAGCTCCCCTGACTGTGTTCCAACACTTTTAAGAGACCGTTCTCTTTTGCACCCCTCAAACAACCACATAATCTTTGTTTTCTTAATATCTCCATTGACAGCATTCCAACAAATTTAAGAGTCCGTTCCCTTTTGCAGCCCTCAAATAACCTGTATTAATTTGTGTTCTGGACAGCTCCTTTGACTGCAATCCAACCAAATTAAGAGACCGTTCCCTTTTGCTTCCTTCAAACAACCAACATTACAATGTATTCCTAACAGCTCCCTTCACTGCTTTTCACCACCCTTCAGAGACCGTTCCGTTTTGCATCCTTCAAACAAGCCCCAATTCTTTTGTTTTCACCAGCTGCATTGACTGTGTTCCAACCCCTATGAGAGACTGTTCCCTTTTTCAGCCCTCAAACAACAACCAGTTCTTTGTCCTCAACACCTCAATTGACAACGTTCCAACACCATTGAGAGGCTGTTCCCTTTTGTATCCCTCAAACAACAACCATTGCCTTGGGTTGTCAACAGCCCCATTGTCTGCGTTCCAGCACTTTTTAGGGACCGTTCCCTTTTGAATCCCTCAAACAAGCCCCAATTTATTGTGTTTTCTATAGCTCCATTGACTGCTTTCCAACACTTAAGAGACCGTTCCCTTTTGCACCCTTTTGAAACAACCACCACTTAATTTTATTCTCAACAGTTCCTCTGACTGCGTTCCAACACTTTACAGAGACCATTCCCTTTTGCACCCCCAACCACCCCTTCATTTTGTTCTCAACAGCTCCACTGACTGCATTCCAACACCCTTCAGAGACCGTTCCCTTTTGCATCCCTCAAACAACCACATATTCTTTGGTTTTTAAACAGCTCCATTGACTGCCTTCCAACAACCTTGAGAGACTGTATCCTTTTGTATCTCTAAAACAAGTACCAATTCCTTGTGTTTTCAACAGCTCAATTGTCTGCGTTCCAGCAGTTTTCAGGGACCGTTCCCTTTTGAATCCCTCAAACAAGCCCCAATTTATTGTGTTGTTCCCAGCTTCCTTGACTGCATTCCAACTTCTTGAGGGACCGTTCCCTTTTGCATCACTTCACAATCACACATTCTTTGTTCTCATCAGCTCCTTTGACTGCTTTCCAGCACCCTTAAGAGACCGTTTCCATTTGCATCCCTCAAACAAGCCTCCATTCTTTTTTGTTTTCACCAGCTCCATTGACTGTATCCAACACCATTGAGAGACCGTTCCCTTTTGCATCCCTCAAACAAGCCCCAATTCCTTTTGTTCTCACCAGCTCCATTGACTGTGTTCCAACAATCTTCAGAGACCGTTCCCTTTTGCATCCCACAAACAACCACCTATTCTTTGTGTTTTCAACAGCTGCTTTGGCTGCGTACCAACACTTTTTAGAGAACGTTCCCTTTTGCATCACCCAAACAACCACAATTGCTTACTGTTCTCAACAGTTCCACTGACTGAGTTCCAATACTTTTAAGAGACTGTTCCCTTTTGCACCCCTCAAACAACCATCACTGCAATATTGTTCTCAACAGCTCTACTGACTGCGTTCCAACACTTTTAAGAGACCATTCCCTTTTCCACCCCTCAAACAACCCCATAATCTTTGTTTTCTTAATATTTCCATTGACTGCATTCCAACAAATTTCAGAGTCTGTTCCCTTTTGCACCCCTCAAACAACCACTATTAATTTGTGTTCTGGACAGCTCCTTAGACTGCGTTCCAACAAAATTAAGAGACCGTTCTCTTTGGCTTCCCTCAAACAACTAACATTACAATGTATTCCTAACAGCTCCCTTGAATGCTTTTCACCACCCTTCATAGACCGTTCCCTTTTGCATCCCTCAAACAACCACCAATTCATTGTAATCTGATTAGCTCCATTGACTACATTCCAACACCATTGAGAGACCTTTCCCCTTTTGCATCCAACAAACAAGCCCCAATTATTTTTTTTTCACCAGCTGCATTGACTGTGTTCGAACAATCTTCAGAGACCGTTCCCTTTTTGCATCCCTCAAACAACCACCAATTCATTTTGTTGTTGACAGCTTTGACTGTGTTTCATCATCCTTCAGAGACCTTTCCCTTTTGCATCCCTAAAACAAGTACCAATTCATTGTGTTTTCAACAGCTCAATTGAATGTGTTTCACCACCTTTCAGAGACTGTTCCCTTTTGCGTCCCTCAAACCAGACCCAATTCTTTGGTTTTTCACCAGCTCCATTGACTGCGTCCAAGCAATCTTCAGAGACCGTTCCCTTTTGCAGCCCTTAAACAACCACTATTGCATACTGTTCTAAACAGCTCCCCTGCCTGCATTCCAACACTTTTAAGAGACCGGTCCCTTTTGCAGTCATCAAACCCCAGCTATTAAAAACTGTTCTCAACAGCTCCCCTGCCTGCGTTCCAACAATTTTAAGAGACTGTTCCCTTTTGCATCCCTCAAACAAGCCTCAATTCTTTGTGTTTTCACCAGCTCCATTGACTGTTTCCAATACTTTAAGAGACCGTTCCCTTTTGCAGCACTCAAACAAACACTATTAATTTGTGTTCTGGACAGCTCCTTTGACTGTGTTCCAACAAAATTAAGAGACCGTTCTCTTTTGCTTCCATGAAACAACCAACATTACCATGTATTTTAACAGCTCCCTTGACTGCTTTTCACCAACCTTCATAGACCGTTCCCTTTTGCTTCCCTCAAACAACCACCTATTCATTGTGTTCTCATTAGCTCCATTGACTGCATTCGATCACCTTTGAGAGACCGTTGCCTTTTGCATCCCTCAAAAAAGCCCCAATTCCTTTTGTTTTCACCAGCTACCTTGACTGTGTTCCAACAATCTTCATAGACCGTTCCCTTTTGCTTCCTACAAACAACTACCTATTCTTTGAGTTTTCAAAAGCCCCATTGACTGTGTTCCAGCATACTTGAGAGACCGTTCCCTTTTTCAGCCCTCAAACAACCACCAGTTCTAAGTGCTCATCAGCTCAATTGACTGTGTTCCAACACCATTGAGAGACCTTTCCCTTTTGTATCCCTCAAACAACAACCAATGTCTTGGGTTGTCAACAGCCCCATTGTCTGCGTTCCAGAACTTTTCAGGGACCGTTCCCTTTTGCATCCCTAAAACAGTCACCACTGCATACTGTATTCAACAGCTCCACTGACTGCGTTCCAACACTTTTAAGAAACCGTTCCCTTTTTCAGCCCTCAAACAACAGCTTTTGGATACTGTTCTCAACAGCTCCCCTGACTGCGTTCCAACACTTTTAAGAGACCGTTCCCTTTGGCACCCCTCAAACAACCACAGCTGCATTTTGTTCTCAATAGCTCCCTTGACTACGTTCCCACACTTTTAAGAGACCGTTCCCAATTGCAGCCTTCCAACAACCACTATTGTATACTGTTCTTAACAGCTCCAATGACTGCGTTCCAACACTTTTAAGAGACCGTTCTCTTTTGCAACCCTCAAACAACCACCATTGCATTTTGTTCTCAACAGCTCCCCTGACTGTGTTCCAAAACTTTTAAGAGACCGTTCCCTTTTGCAGCCCTCAAACAACCACTTTAACTTTGGGTTCTGGACAGCTCCTTTGACTGTGTTCCAAAAATATTAAGAGACCGTTTCCTTTTCCATCCCTCAAACAACCATCAATTCTGTGTTCTTGACAGCTCCATTGACTGTGTGCCCCCAACCTTGAGAGACCGTTACCTTTGCTTCCCTCAAATAACCACTATTACTTTGTGTTCTGGACAGCTCCTTTTACTGTATTCCAATAACCATAAGAGGCCGTTCCCTTTTTGCATTCTTTAAAACAAGCACCATCTCATTGTATTCCCACCAGCTACATTGCCTGTGTTCCAACACCTTTCAGAGACCGTTCCCTTCTGCAACCCTAAAACAACCAACAATTCATTGAGTACTTACAACTTATTAAGAGATCGTTCTCTTTTGTATCCCATAAAAAAGTACCAATTATTGTGTTTTTCATCATCTCCGCTGGCTGCAATCTAACACCCTTAAGAGACCGTTCCCTTTTGCATCCCTCAAACAACCACCAATTCCTTGGCTTCTCAACAGCCTTTTTGCTGCATTGCAGCACTTTTCAGAGATCATTCCCTTTTGCATCCCTCAAAAACCACCTATTCTTTGTCCTCAACAGCTCAATTGACTGCGTTCCACCACCATTAAGAAACTGTTCCCTTTTGCATCCCTTAAACCAAGCAACAATTCATGGTATTCCTAACAGCTCCACTGACTGCGTTCAAACACTTTTAAGAGACCGTTTCCATTTGCATTCCTCAAACAACCACCACTGCATTTTGTTCTTAACATCTCCACTGACTGTGTTTCAACACTTTGAAGAAACCATTCCCTTTTTCAGTCCTCAAACAACCACTATTACATTGTGTTCTGGGCAGCTCTTTTGACTGCTATTCATTAATATTAAGAGACCGTTCCCTTTTGCATCCCCTTAAAACAAGCACAAATTCATTTTGTTCTCAACAGCTCCATTTACTGCGTTCCAGAACTTTTCATAGACTGTTCCTTTTTGCATCCCTCAAACAACCACCAATTCATTGAATTTTTACAACTAATTAAGAGATCATTCCTTTTTGCGGTTCTAAACGAGTACCAATTCATGGTATTTGGACAGCTCCTTTGACTGCATTCCAACACCATTGAGACTGTTTCCTTTTGCATCCCTCAAAGAACCACCTATTATTTGTGTTCTCAACAGATCCATTTACTGCACTCCAACATACTTGAGAGACCTTTCCCTTTTGCATCCCTTAAACAACCACCAATTCATTGAGTTCTTACAACTCCTTTAGAGATTGTTCTCTTTTGCATCCTTCAAACAAGCACCAATTCATGTTTTCTTAATATGTCTATTGACTTCGTTCCAACAACCTTTAGACTCTATTTCCTTTTTTCATCCCTCAAAGAACCACCATTGCATTTTTTTCTTAACAGCTCAATTAACTGCGTTTCAACACCATCAAGAGATTGTTCCCTTTTGTTACAGTGCGCGCGCTTCCATCGGTTCGAGAGGGTTCACGTAACTTTTTTCTGCCTGGAAAAAGGTCGACTACTTGAAAAGGGTTCGAACTGCCGCCGGCTAGGCTTAACCTTTTTCTTTCCAATTTCCGCGGACAGGGCGGGTAAAAAGACGAACTGGGGAAAACGGCGGGAAGGTGTAGACCCGCGGACAGGGCGAGATCCGCGGGCAGGGCGGAAACAACGGACAGGTTGGAAACGACGGGCAGGGGACGGGCATTGGTAAAGCACAAAATCTACAAGTAAAGGACCAAGTAAGTAACATAGCCTTGGAGGCAGTTCCCAAGTGCACTCAACCGTGATTTGTTTTTCCTCCATGGTTTGTTACGTGGTTGAGTGGAACGACTTCACAATGCGTGGATTAAGCGGCTTAAAGTGGATTAATAAATTGTGAGTAGATTTATCGGCTAACCGTAGATAAAGAGGATACAAGTGGATAATTAAGTTGGTAAGAAGATTAAGTTTCTTTACAAGGATTCAGCGGCTTAACATGGATTAAAGGGCCTTTAAGTGGATTAATAAGTTGAAAGTAGACTAAGGGGCTCTACGTAGATTCAACAGCTTAACATGGATTAAGAAGCTTTAAGTGGATTAAGGGGCTTTAAGTGGATTAAGGGTTTTTTTAGTGGATTAAGGGGCTTAAGCAAAAGTCCGACTAGATACTAGACTTCACCTATTACCGTCCTGGGACGGGCCGCTATACTAGTCTCCTACCATTATAAAAACCCAAGGGTACTTTATGGGCGGAGTTTGTTTGTGTATCTGTTTGTTTGTTTGTTTGTTTGTCCGAGAAAAAAGTGTCGTGCGCACGCTGCCATTGGTTGGACGGCGTCACGTGCTTTTTTTCTACCTGCGAAAAGGTTCGACTACCTGCAAAAGGGTTCGACCTGCCGCCAGCTAGGCTTAACCTTTTCCTTTCACTTTTACGTCCCTTTTACCATTGGTCCAACTGCCGTCACGTGCTTTTTTCTACCTGCGAAAAAGTTCGACTACCTGAAAAGGGTTCGACCTGCCGCCAGCTATGCTTAACCTTTTCCCTCTTTCCGCTTTTCTACACTGTAGCTATTCCCCACACCGCACTCCGCATTTCATCTACCCCGACTCCACCATAATGGCCGACGTCAACCATATGCACAGCACACAGCCTTCACGTCAACGGTAATAAGATTATATACACGCTGAATAACCAATTACACCACCAATTAACAATTATTTTCCAACAGGTCCGTTGGTAACGTTCTATTTTGAAGAGACTGCAGCCCCAAAACAACCAACAATTCATTGCTTTCATTGCCTGTCGTTGTCATTGTCTGTGTTTCATAACTACCTCAAGAGACCGTTCCATTTGACAGCCCTGAAACAACCACCAATTCATTGTTTTGGTTGACAGCTCCATTGCTGTGTCCCAAACTCCACCTTATGAGACCGTCCCATTTTGCATCCACCAGACACTATTAGAGAACATTCTCTTTTGCATCCTTTAAACAGTCCCAAATTAATTTGTTTCCACCAGCTCCTTATTCTGCATTCCAACACTTTTTAGAGACCGTTCCATTTTGCATCCCTCAAGCAAGCTCCAATTTACTGTGTCTTCACCAGCTCCATTTACTTGAATTCACCACACTTCAGAGAACGTTCTCTATTGCAACCCTCAAACAGGCCCCAATTCCTGGTTTTTCACCAGCTCAGTTGACTGCATTCCATCAACTTTCAGAAACCGTTCCACTTTGCATCCTTTAAACAAACACCAATTGATTTTGCTTCCACCAGCTCCGTTGACTGCATTCCAACACTTTTCAGAGACTGTTCCGTTTTGCATCCTCTACCAAGCCCCAATTCATTGTGTTTCCATCAGCCCCATGAACTGCATTCCAACACCCTTTAGACAACGTTCCCTTTCACCTTCTTCAAACAAGCCCCATTTCATTGTGTTTTCACCAGCTGTGTTGACTGCATTCCAACACTTTTCAGAGACCGTTCCCTTTTTTTCATCCCCCCAAACAAGCCCCAATTCATTGTTTTCACCAGGTCTATTTATTGCATTCCAACACTTTTAGAGACTGTTCTCTTTTGCATCCTTAAAACAAACCCCAAATGATTTTGGTTCCACCACCTCTGTTAGCTGTGTTCCAACACTTTTAAGAGACCGTTCCCTTTATCACCTCTCAAACAACCATCATTGCATTTTGTTCTCAACAGCTCCATTTACAGCGTTCCAACACTTTTAAGAGACCGTTCCCTTTTGAATTCCTCAACCAACAGCTATTGGATACTGTTCTCAACAGCTCCCCTGACTGCGTTCCAACACTTTTAAGAGACCGTTCCCTTTTTCACCTCTCAAAAAACCATCATTGCATTTTGTTCACAACTGCTCCAGTGACTGCGTTCCAACACTTTTAAGAGACCGTTCCTATTTGCATCCCTCAAACAACCACCAATTCATTGTATTCTGATGAGCTTTTTTGACTGCATTCCAACACCTTTGAGAGACCGTTCCTTTTTGCATCCCTCAAACAAGCCCCAATTCATTTTGTTTTCTCCAACTCCATTGACTGTGTTCCAACAATCTTCAGAGACCGTTCCCTTTTGCAGTCCTCAAACCACAGCTATTGGATACTGTTCTCAACAGCTCCATTGACTGTGTTCCAACACTTTTAAGAGACCGTTCCCTTTTGCAGTCCTCAACCCACAGCTATTGGATACTGTTCTCAACAGCTCCACTGACTGCGTTCCAACAGTTTTAAGAGACCGTTCCATTTTGCAGACCTAAAACAACCACTATTGCATACTGTTCTCAACAGCTCCCTGTTGCGTTTCAGCACTTTTAAGAGACCGTTCCCCTTTTGCAGCCCTCAAACAACCACCAATGCATTTTGTTCCCAACAGCTCCACTGACTGCGTTCCAACACTTTTTAGAGACCGTTCCCTTTTGCATCCCCCAAACAAGCCCCAATTCATTGTTTTCACCAGGTCTATTGATTGCATTCCAACACTTTTAGAGACCGTTCCCTTTTGCATCCTTAAAACAAACCCCAATTGATTTTGGTTCCACCACCTCTGTTGGCTGCATTCCAGCACTTTTCAGAGATCGTTCCCTTTTAGCTTACTTCAAACAAGCCCCAATTCACTGTGTTTTCACCAGCTCTACTGACTGCATTCCAAATATTTTCAGAGACCGTTACTTTTTACATTCTTCAAACAGACCCCATTTCATTGTGTTTTCACCAGCTGTGTTGACTACATTCCAACACTTTTCAGAGAACGTTCCCTTTGGCATCCCCCCAAGCAAGCCCCAATTCATTGTTTTCACCAGGTCTATTGATTGCATTCCAACAGTTTTAGAGACCGTTCTCTTTTGCATCCTTAAAACAAACCCCAATTGATTTTGGTTCCACTACCTCTGTTGGCTGCATTCCAGCACTTTTCAGAGATCGTTCCCTTTTAGCTTCCTTCAAACAAGCCCCAATTCACTGTGTTTTCACCAGCTCCATTGACTGCATTCCAAATATTTTCAGAGACCGTTACTTTTTACATTCTTCAAACAGGCCCCATTTCATTGTGTTTTCACCAGCTGTGTTGACTACATTCCAACACTTTTCAGAGACCGTTCCCTTTTGCATCCCCCCAAACAAGCCCCAATTCATTGAGTTCTTACATCTCCTTAAGAGACCGTTCCCTGTTGCATCCAAACAAGCACCAATTCATGTTTTCTTAACATGTCTATTGACTGCGTTCCAACAACCTTTAGACACCATTTCTTTTCTTATCCCTTAAAGAACCATCATTGCATTTTTTTCTTAACAGCTCAATTGAGTGCGTTCCAACACCATTAAGAGATTGTACCCTTTTGTTCCAGTGCACGTGCTTCCATTGGTTCGATTCGAGAGGGTTCACGTAACTTTTTCTACCTGGAAAAAGGTCGACCACCTGAAAAGGGTTCGAACTGCCACCAGTTAGGCTTAACCTTTTTCTTTCAAATTTTCGTGGACAGGGCGGGTAAAAAAGACGGACTGGGGAAAACGGCAGGCAGGTGTAGACCTACGGGCAGAGCGTGAGGCAGGGCGAGATCCGCGGGCAGGGCAAGACCCGCGGACTGGTTGGAAACGACGGGCCTTGGTAGGACACTTAATCTGCAAGTAAAGGACCAAGAAAGGAGCACGGGCATGGCCTTGGGGGAAATTCCCAAGTGCGCTCAACCGTGATTGGTTTTCCCTCCATTGTTTGGTACGTGTATGAGTGGTACGACTTGACAATGCGTAGATTAATGGGCTTAAAGTGATTAATAAATCGTAAGAAGATTAAGTGGCTTTACATGGAGAAATTGGCTTAACATGGATGAAGTGGCTTAACGTGGATTAAGCGGATTTACATGGATTAAGAGGCTTAAAGTAGATTAAGGTGTAAAAAGTATAAGGGGTATTAAAGTAAAAGTCGACTAACGTGCAGCAGACAATAAAAGTATAAAGACACTAACGTGCAGCAGACAATATAAGTATAACTCGACTAAATGCACAGCAGACACTGAATACTAGGCTTCACCTATTACCGTCCTGGGACGGGCCGCCGTATACTAGTCAACAGAAGATATTCTGCACCGAGTTTCCTGTCTGGTGTCCTTTATTTCGGTATCGTATTTTGGTTGCATTTTCTCACTTGTATTGTCTGTTGCTGTTCGCCGTCTTGTTGCTGTCGTGTGGTTGCTGCCTTGCTGCCTTGCTGCCACCTTTCTCCACTCTTCAGCCGCCGTCGATCTGCTAGCCGGCAACTCCAGGGGATCTTCCGAACGTCCGTATTTGAAGAACATCCAAGTCATTAGTAATTTATATATATATTCTCTACTTCTCTTCATCTTTGATTATTGCTGCTGTGTCGCGGCAATAAACCGCATTCCTTTTCCGTACTCTACGGCAAAACTCTTCTTGATACTGTCACCCGATAAGGTGACAGGTTGGCCAATAAACAAAAGATATACGCTGGCACTTCGGTGCTAGGCCTAGAAATACACACAGAAAAAACGCTGACACTCCGGTGTTAGGCCTAGGAAAAATAAGAAATTAAAATATACAAATACACAATTAGATTCTGAGTCGGCAGTCTCCGACATAAAGATTGAACGAATCTTTAAATGTTCCTTCGAATCCAATTTTTTTTAGTGGCAGAACAGAGCCAGAAGGCCGTGTTTAACTTTTTCCAAAACCTCCTGGACTCAGACGCCAGGAGCTATACTCTCTGGAAGGAATTAGAGAAGACACTACCCAAAGGAGTGTTCAGAAGACTCCGGCTACCAGAACCATTTCCTGAGCAAAGCAGACCTGAGACCAAACGGCCAAAACCGTATTCGAGGCCGGTGCCAGAGCCACAAGACGCCGTCCCACTTCTAAGTCTAGATGAGAAAAAACTCCTAGAGGAACTCACCAACACAAGAACCACTCAGGCAGCCGTGATCGCCGCGGCCCAGGCATCCGCCCAGGAGGCAGAACGGAAAGCAAAGAACATCCTTGAGGCCTCTCTAATCCGGAAAGAACGCGAAAAATTAAGACTTCGAGAAGAAGCACTAGCTGCCGCGACTAAAAGATCCACGGTTCAAACCCAGCCAGATCCTCAACCGGGAACGTCCAAGCAAAGACCTACACTTCTGGAAAAGATTAATCAGGACATACGGGCACAAACGATTCCGAAGCCCCTACCACTGGAGGTCCGCTCAACCGCCTCTACACCTAGACGGCGCTTCAATAGAATAATTACATCCGAAAGAATAAACAAAAGATTGGCCAGGAAATTTGCCAAACACGGTCTGGAGAGCAGCTCAGAGGAAGAAGAGCTGCTAAAATCACCTGTCTCAGCCTAAAAATAATAAAATTATTTGTTGCTGGTTTGGATTAAGAAAAATAAAAAATTCTTATTCTGATTAAAACAAACTCTCAAACTTTATTTAGTGTAAACCAAAGTAGACCAGTGGTTAGCTAACGAGACTAGCATCACGAAGGTCTTAGGTTCAAAACTTAATAAAAATCATTTTTTCAGAAAGAAAGGGGGAGACAACAGAAGAAAAGAAGTAAAAACGAGTCTGAGGTTCAACACTCAGAACGAACAAGAAATAAAATACATATAGATATACAGTACAGAAACTGTGTTCAAAAGTTGTTGAAGTATAGTCTAGACAGGCCAGTGGTTAGCGAGTGAAGCTAACGACACAAAGGTCCGAGGTTCAAATCCAAGGAAAGACCCTTTTTTCAGAAATAACAAGCAAACATAAGTCCAAGGTTCAAACCCAGGACAAGACAAGGAAAAAGTGAAATACAGATAGACCTAAGGTTCAAACCCAGGGCAAGGAAGAACATAGAAATTGAACAAATAAGCGAGAAAACAGAAGGTTAAAACCTAGAGAAAAAGTAAAAGAAACGTTCAGACGATTAGATCAATCGGTATAGTACTCGGCTTAAGCAAAAAGGGGCTTGGGTTCAATACCGCTAATAGTCTGTTCCTTAGGCATTCCCCGGATCGCCTTCGAAAAAAACGCTGACACTTCTGTGTTAAGCTTAACGGGGAAAATATAAACAAGAAAAAAAGACCAAACCTCTTTTAAAAAAAAAAAAAAGGGGGGAAAGAACAAACACGCACGAAATGGCATCTCAAAGAGTAACAAGAAACAATCCTGCGATAGAGCCAGTTCCTGCAGTCATACAAGCAGAACCGGAAATTCAAGATGACTCAGAAATACTATCGGAAGCATCTTCACCAGACAACTCCATGATCGACAATAGAATTGAACTATTAAGATCCCAACTGCGACGACAGAACGACGAACTGGTGAAACAAACAATATTAATGCAGCAAATGGAGAAAAAGGTAGAAGGAAAAGCAGAGAAGCACGCATTACATGAAATTATTGAGGGCCAAGTAAGTTTGGTAACTGAAAACAGAGCACAAAGAGAAACGATCCTAGCAATAGGAGAAGAAATAAAGCAAATCAGAGCCGACATCAAATGGGACAATGACTACGTCCCGTACCTAGCAACAATTGTTAGAAATATGCTTAAAGAATACATAGACCGGGGACTCATAAACCCACGACCAGTAGAAGAGGTACCAGATCTAGAAGGGGAAGAAACGGAGAGAAGGCTAGAGACAACCCCTCGGAAGGAAGAGAGATCGATAGAGGAACAACAGATTGAACCTCGGCCAGAACCAGAAACCGTAAATCTGGGAAGAGAATCGGCATCTCCGAAACCAAGCATGGCAGAAGAGAGATGGAATCTCGTGGAGGATAGACAGTACGTTCGAGAACAACTACTAGAAAGTATAGCTCTGGCAAAAACAGACCCAGAGCGTAGAGAAAGACACAAAATCAGAGCAAAAGCAAGATATGAGACCATTCAAGAGTTGAACAGAAAATTAGCCTTGATCTCAACAGCAGAACAGAAAGTAAAAGATAGAAAAATAGAGGACAAAATGAGAGAAGCGATGGAAAGATTGAAAGAAACATCAGTCACAGTCGCTAGAACAGCGTTACCTCTACCGACTTTTAACGGAGACATCACAGCCTGGAAAGGTTGGAGGTTAATGTGGGCATCATACGACCAAGATCCACAACTGTCAGAAGTAGAGAAATTCCAGTATCTACGGAATGCGATGAGAGGAAAAGCGGCCGAATGTATTGCTAACATCCAATTCGACAAAAACCAGTACAAGAATGTACTAGACAAATTAGAAGGCAGGTTCGGTGACCAGAAGAAACTAAAAAGTCACTACACCACGGAGCTGAAAAAGCTTCTTGCAACCAGACTACTAAATACAGCTAGTACAGAACAGCTACAGAGAATATACGATGGGGTGAACAACACCAAGCTGGCATTTGAAAATTTGAATATAGACATAACCAGCTGCGGCGAATACATCACGACGGACATACTTGATGCCCTACCAAAATCGCTGACATCAAGATGGTGGAGGGAGAAATGGATCGAAGAAGGAGACCCAGACGTGAACAACATCTTAAAAGAGCTAGGCAAAGAAATCAGACTAAGAGAAATGGAGGAAGGTAGCACACGACAGTCTACTGAAACTTCTGACTTCAGACAGAATAGACCGGCAGGCAGGTTAGCACCATGCTGTTTCTGTCAACAGAGCCACCTACACCACAGGTGTACAGTAGGAACACCTCAGACAAGACGCGCAATTTTCGAAAGAGATAGAAGATGCCTAAAGTGCCTAGGCAGATCACATAATGCCGCACAATGCACAACACACATCCCTTGCAGGATATGCGGCAGTATAGAACACAGCCCAGCATTATGCCTAGGGAGGGGTAGAACACAAAACTTCCCCAATCTAAACAGGTCGCAGTCGCCGCAGAGGCCTCGAACGGTCACAATTGAGACCAATACAAACCTAAATCGGACGGTGGCGCAAGGGCTACCGACCTTCTCAGCGAAAATGTTAGGAAAAGATCAAAAGCCAATAGAGATATTGGGGCTGATAGACTCCGGAAGTGACAGAACATTTATCAGACAGGATCTGATAAATAGACTCCACACCGAAGACTCACATAAAACAGAGCTGAGCATCAACACGTTTGGAAACATGCAACCAAGAACAGAAGAACTAACAACCCATAACGTTTGGATGATAGCTCCAGACTCAGAAAGAATTCAGATAAAAGCCACAGCAATAACCTACATGTCGAAGGCTACGGAGAAGGTGCAATCGACATTAATAGACGATCTCAAAGCGAACAATGAAGAGATTGCAGACAAAAGACACATTGACTCAAAATATAACAGACCAGAATTCGACCTGATCATCGAGTGTGATTATTTTTGGAGAATTATGACCCACCAGACAAAGCAAGGAAGTGACGGGTCAGTAGCTTGCGCAAGCAAGCTAGGATGGATTATATTCGGAGCCGCAGAACAACAGACAGGAACTTCCGTGCTAACAACCACGGGGAAAAACAACACCAAACCTTTAGTGGATTTCAGAGAGTTCTGGGCACTAGAGCATATGGGGATAACCCAGGAAGAACTGGAAGATCCCGGATTTCTAAAAACGTATCAGAATACGATTAAGAGAAATATGGACGGAAGATATGAAATATTATTTCCGTTTAGAAACAACCGTAGATCGGTTGAGACGAACAAGAACATAGCCTCAATTAGGCTGACAAACCTTCTCAGGAAGATGACGAAAGAAGAGAAGGTTGAATACCACAAAATATTCGTCCAATACGAAAAGGATGGTTACATAGGAGAGGCAGACAGTAGCTATGACGGGGTCTGCACCTATCTACCACATAGACCAGTCATTAAAACGGAAGCCAAAACTACGAAAATTAGACCCGTTTTTGACGGTTCCACACATCAGCAGAATAAACCGAGTATCAACGACCTGCTAGAAACTGGACCAAACTTAAATCCAGAGATCCTGGCAGTACTGCTACGGTTCCGGCAGAACAAAATCGCCTGGACGGCTGATATAGCGCAAGCATTCCTACAGATAGGAATACAGGAAGAACACGAGCAGCTAATAAGGTTCCTATGGATCGAAGACCCCGATCAAGAGCCGGCCAGAGTTAAGGAGTACAGATGGAAACGAGTACCCTTTGGGCTGTCATGTAGCCCCTTCATCTTAAGAGCTGTGATTTTGAAATGCCTAGAAGAACACCAGTCAGCATTTCCAGAATTGACAAAGCAATTGGAACACCAACTATACGTGGATGACTGGTTGGGGGAGCTGATAATATCAGCGAAGCAACCCTGCTGATAAAGCAAGCAAAAGAAGTGTTCCAGTCAGCCAAGATGGAACTTAGGAAATGGACGACAAACAACAGCGAGTTACAGAGAACTCTAGAACATGTCGTAAAGTTCCAACAGGATATTGTCGGGATGGCAAGTACAGAAGCTCCCATAAAGGCATTAGGGGTGACATGGAACCCCGTAACAGACGATCTACAGTTCGATCCACAAAGAATGATGGAAGACGCTCAGACTCTGAACAGAAGACCAACGAAAAGGAAACTATTCAGTCTCGCGCTTAGGGTATTTGACCCACTAGGTCTAATATCACCAGTAACGCTGGTAGCAAAAATTATTATGCAGAAAATCTGGATGGCGAAGACCGGATGGGATGAACCCATTCCAGCAAACATCATGCCCCATTGGGAAACATTCGTCACGGGGCTATCAGAATTAGCACTAATCAAAGCACCAAGATGGATAGGAGAAAGTAGAAAACGATTACATCTATTTTGCGACGCAAGTGACGACGCATATAGTGTAGCAGCCTATATAGAAGTAGGCAGTAAAGACAAAACAAGACTCCTTTGTAGCAAAACAAGAATCGCACCGGATCCAGAGAAATCCGTGTCCACACCAAGATTAGAGCTGCTAAGCAACCTGCTAGCAGCCCGACTTGGAGAATACATTGAAAAAGCATTAGGGACAGAGTTTGAGAAAATCCTGTGGACGGACTCTGCCATAGCCCTATGGTGGATCAAAGGAGAAGCAGGGAGGTGGAAACAATTCGTGCACAATCGAGTAACAGAGATCAGAGGAAAAATTCCAACAGAATCAATCAGACATTGCCCCGGGCTACAAAATCCCGCAGACATTGCTTCCAGGGGGCCTCGGTAAGACAACTTAGGGATAAACCAGACTGGTGGGAAGGGCCTACATGGTTAACCAATGAAACACAATGGCCAAAGACACCAACAAAAATGGACGATTCCTACGAAGAAGAACTTCAAAAAGAACAAAAGGCAGTGGAAACAACGCACTGTCACACACAAACGACGGAGAAATGGTACGAGAAGTACAGCACGTTGTGACGCACAGTGAGGGTATTGGCAACCATAAAACGTGCGATAAAGAAACTTAGAGGTCAAGACGACCCAGATACACCACTGGCCAAGGTAAGATGCGGTGGGACCACAAGGAAATTTAGTATATTGTCGGTCGAAGAAATAGAAGAGGCGGAATTAGAACTCTGGCAGACAGCCCAGAGAGACAAATTCAAAGAAGTGACAGAAGCGGAAGAACAAGAAAAACCGTAGAAAGACGAACAATTACGAAAACTAGGGATAACATGGGACAAAGAAAAACGGCTGCTAAGATGTGTAGGAAGGCATCAGAATTGGTTAAGACACACCGGTAGAGAAGCGGTCATCTTATTGCCTGCAGATCACCGAATCACCCAGCTGCTGATCGAGCAGACTCATGAAAGACTTAACCATACTGGGGTTAACACCGTAATGATACACCTTAGAAGGTCCTTCTGGATTTCCAGATTAAGACAAACGATTAAGAAACAACTCAGGAGGTGCGTAAAATGCCAAAGGTTAGATTCGCGCGCATTTAATGAGGTTCCGGCACCTCTACCAATCAACAGATTGTTGATTTCGAATCCCTTTACGGCGACAGGGGTAGACTTCGCCGGACCTTTTCCTGTGGAAATCGGAACAAATATAAATGCGAAAGCATATATATGCTTGTTTACATGCGCAGTCACAAGAGCGGTGCACTTAGAAGTCACCACTGATCAGGGGCTAACAACATTCATATACGCCCTAAGAAGATTCTTTTCGAGAAGAGGATTTCCCAAGACAATGTATTCAGACAACGCGGGTACATTCACAAAGGCAGCAAAGTACTTAAGGTCAGCATACAAAAATGAGAAAGTATATAATACCCTAGCCGGGTTAAACATCAAATGGAGGTTCTCCCCAAGTCTAGCACCCTGGTGGGGAGGATTTTGGGAGAGAATGGTACAGACGGTAAAGAGACTGCTGTATAAGACCTATGGGGTAGGCAGGTTAGAATACGATCTATTTCAGACAGTGCTGACAGAAATAGAGGACACAATCAATACAAGACCATTAACTTTCGTGTCAGAAGAAGACAATGAGCCACTGACACCGAAACAATTAATATCAGGGCACCGACAAGGGCAAAGACACCCGATAGACGAAAGAGAGACAGAGTATTCAGACAGAGTAACTCTGACCAAAAGAGAACGACTACGCCGAGATCTATTAGCCACTTGGTGGGAGAACTTCAACCAAGAGTACGTGGCAGACTTAGAAAAATTCCACTGTCCCACCCCGGGACAGGTCAAACAGGTAGAAATAGGGCAAGTCGTGATAATACATGACGAACACGCGAAAAGATCCAAATGGAAGACGGGAAGAGTAGCTAAACTCTACCCCGGAGCAGATAAAAAGTTTCGGCGAGTAGCTGTGCTAATAGCAGACAAGACTAAAGGGAAGGGATCAACAACGATCTTCAGAGACATCAAATGTCTATATCCATTAGAGCTTCACGCCGGACAGATAGACCCAGAGTATGAGAACACCGCTCCATTCTTGGACAGATCATCAGATTCGAGTTCGGATTCTGAGTTAGACGAAGGTCCAACGGGGGAGTGTTAGAAATTCCAGAACCCGAACCTGATGGTTCAGGGACGGACAATTAGGAAGGAAGTCAAACGGAGAAGTAATGAGATAGATCGGCGTAACAAGAAGACAGAAGACCGTAGAAAGTAAAAGTAAGATGAAGAATAAAAGAATAAAACCATAGCAACGTCTCTAATGCAAAAACAGGAAAAAATAGAATAGTAAGAGAAGTCGTCGTTAGATGGCGCCACACGGAACCAATCAGAGATTAGTTCCTGAAACCAGCAAAAGATGGCGCCACATGAGACCAGTCAGAAATAAGTTTCTCTAGCCATCGCTAGATGGCGCCACATGAAACTTAGGTTCAGAATAGTTCAGGGGACTATCGCTAGATGGCGCCACTTGGAGTTGGGTATTTGGTTCAAAGATTCAGCACTAGATGGCGCCACTAACGTCCTGCCAAAGTGCCTTTTAGTTTACTAAATGAGCGCTAGATGGCGCCACTAACGTCCTGTCAAAGTACATTTTAGTTTACTAAATGAGCGCTAGATGGCGCCACTAAGATCCTGCCGAGATGGCACATGATGTCAGAACTGACTACTAGATGGCCCTCAACTAGTCAGCAGTATCGACTAGTTGATACGTATCGACTAGTGATAGACTCATAGAGATGACCAACCTAGACTGGACCATAAGTATCGGCTAGGCTGATAAGAATCGACGACAAGATAGTGGCATCTAGTTCGAGACCACCGAACTAGAATTATCGGAAGATCCGCCACAAGATGGCGCCACCAGTAATTGTTAACAAACAAATAGAGATCGGCAACTATGATTAACCGGTTATTCCGTTGCCATGGTTACAAGGTTAACCGGTTAACTTGTTCCTCAGTTCATTCACCTTACAAGTTCACGCGCGGAAAGAAGAATGGAAGATCGAGACGACATCTACGCCAGCGCCAAAATTATTGTTACGATTAGATTAATTCTCTGTCAACGGTGTTTTTATAATTGGTATATAAGGGGCTGAAATAGGCCTTATTAATACACACTATTTTCCACCGAGTTTCCTGTCTGGTGTCCTTTATTTCGGTATCGTATTTTGGTTGCATTTTCTCACTTGTATTGTCTGTTGCTGTTCGCCGTCTTGTTGCTGTCGTGTGGTTGCTGCCTTGCTGCCTTGCTGCCACCTTTCTCCACTCTTCAGCCGCCGTCGATCTGCTAGCCGGCAACTCCAGGGGATCTTCCGAACGTCCGTATTTGAAGAACATCCAAGTCATTAGTAATTTATATATATATTCTCTACTTCTCTTCATCTTTGATTATTGCTGCTGTGTCGCGGCAATAAACCGCATTCCTTTTCCGTACTCTACGGCAAAACTCTTCTTGATACTGTCACCCGATAAGGTGACAGGTTAGGCCAATAAACAAAAGATATACGCTGGCACTTCGGTGCTAGGCCTAGAAATACACACAGAAAAAACGCTGACACTCCGGTGTTAGGCCTAGGAAAAATAAGAAATTAAAATATACAAATACACAATTAGATTCTGAGTCGGCAGTCTCCGACATAAAGATTGAACGAATCTTTAAATGTTCCTTCGAATCCAATTTTTTTAGTGGCAGAACAGAGCCAGAAGGCCGTGTTTAACTTTTTCCAAAACCTCCTGGACTCAGACGCCAGGAGCTATACTCTCTGGAAGGAATTAGAGAAGACACTACCCAAAGGAGTGTTCAGAAGACTCCGGCTACCAGAACCATTTCCTGAGCAAAGCAGACCTGAGACCAAACGGCCAAAACCGTATTCGAGGCCGGTGCCAGAGCCACAAGACGCCGTCCCACTTCTAAGTCTAGATGAGAAAAAACTCCTAGAGGAACTCACCAACACAAGAACCACTCAGGCAGCCGTGATCGCCGCGGCCCAGGCATCCGCCCAGGAGGCAGAACGGAAAGCAAAGAACATCCTTGAGGCCTCTCTAATCCGGAAAGAACGCGAAAAATTAAGACTTCGAGAAGAAGCACTAGCTGCCGCGACTAAAAGATCCACGGTTCAAACCCAGCCAGATCCTCAACCGGGAACGTCCAAGCAAAGACCTACACTTCTGGAAAAGATTAATCAGGACATACGGGCACAAACGATTCCGAAGCCCCTACCACTGGAGGTCCGCTCAACCGCCTCTACACCTAGACGGCGCTTCAATAGAATAATTACATCCGAAAGAATAAACAAAAGATTGGCCAGGAAATTTGCCAAACACGGTCTGGAGAGCAGCTCAGAGGAAGAAGAGCTGCTAAAATCACCTGTCTCAGCCTAAAAATAATAAAATTATTTGTTGCTGGTTTGGATTAAGAAAAATAAAAAATTCTTATTCTGATTAAAACAAACTCTCAAACTTTATTTAGTGTAAACCAAAGTAGACCAGTGGTTAGCTAACGAGACTAGCATCACGAAGGTCTTAGGTTCAAAACTTAATAAAAATCATTTTTTCAGAAAGAAAGGGGGGAGACAACAGAAGAAAAGAAGTAAAAACGAGTCTGAGGTTCAACACTCAGAACGAACAAGAAATAAAATACATATAGATATACAGTACAGAAACTGTGTTCAAAAGTTGTTGAAGTATAGTCTAGACAGGCCAGTGGTTAGCGAGTGAAGCTAACGACACAAAGGTCCGAGGTTCAAATCCAAGGAAAGACCCTTTTTTCAGAAATAACAAGCAAACATAAGTCCAAGGTTCAAACCCAGGACAAGACAAGGAAAAAGTGAAATACAGATAGACCTAAGGTTCAAACCCAGGGCAAGGAAGAACATAGAAATTGAACAAATAAGCGAGAAAACAGAAGGTTAAAACCTAGAGAAAAAGTAAAAGAAACGTTCAGACGATTAGATCAATCGGTATAGTACTCGGCTTAAGCAAAAAGGGGCTTGGGTTCAATACCGCTAATAGTCTGTTCCTTAGGCATTCCCCCGGATCGCCTTCGAAAAAAAACGGTGACACTTCTGTGTTAAGCTTAACGGGGAAAATATAAACAAGAAAAAAGACCAAACCTCTTTTAAAAAAAAAAAAAGGGGGAAAGAACAAACACGCACGAAATGGCATCTCAAAGAGTAACAAGAAACAATCCTGCGATAGAGCCAGTTCCTGCAGTCATACAAGCAGAACCGGAAATTCAAGATGACTCAGAAATACTATCGGAAGCATCTTCACCAGACAACTCCATGATCGACAATAGAATTGAACTATTAAGATCCCAACTGCGACGACAGAACGACGAACTGGTGAAACAAACAATATTAATGCAGCAAATGGAGAAAAAGGTAGAAGGAAAAGCAGAGAAGCACGCATTACATGAAATTATTGAGGGCCAAGTAAGTTTGGTAACTGAAAACAGAGCACAAAGAGAAACGATCCTAGCAATAGGAGAAGAAATAAAGCAAATCAGAGCCGACATCAAATGGGACAATGACTACGTCCCGTACCTAGCAACAATTGTTAGAAATATGCTTAAAGAATACATAGACCGGGGACTCATAAACCCACGACCAGTAGAAGAGGTACCAGATCTAGAAGGGGAAGAAACGGAGAGAAGGCTAGAGACAACCCCTCGGAAGGAAGAGAGATCGATAGAGGAACAACAGATTGAACCTCGGCCAGAACCAGAAACCGTAAATCTGGGAAGAGAATCGGCATCTCCGAAACCAAGCATGGCAGAAGAGAGATGGAATCTCGTGGAGGATAGACAGTACGTTCGAGAACAACTACTAGAAAGTATAGCTCTGGCAAAAACAGACCCAGAGCGTAGAGAAAGACACAAAATCAGAGCAAAAGCAAGATATGAGACCATTCAAGAGTTGAACAGAAAATTAGCCTTGATCTCAACAGCAGAACAGAAAGTAAAAGATAGAAAAATAGAGGACAAAATGAGAGAAGCGATGGAAAGATTGAAAGAAACATCAGTCACAGTCGCTAGAACAGCGTTACCTCTACCGACTTTTAACGGAGACATCACAGCCTGGAAAGGTTGGAGGTTAATGTGGGCATCATACGACCAAGATCCACAACTGTCAGAAGTAGAGAAATTCCAGTATCTACGGAATGCGATGAGAGGAAAAGCGGCCGAATGTATTGCTAACATCCAATTCGACAAAAACCAGTACAAGAATGTACTAGACAAATTAGAAGGCAGGTTCGGTGACCAGAAGAAACTAAAAAGTCACTACACCACGGAGCTGAAAAAGCTTCTTGCAACCAGACTACTAAATACAGCTAGTACAGAACAGCTACAGAGAATATACGATGGGGTGAACAACACCAAGCTGGCATTTGAAAATTTGAATATAGACATAACCAGCTGCGGCGAATACATCACGACGGACATACTTGATGCCCTACCAAAATCGCTGACATCAAGATGGTGGAGGGAGAAATGGATCGAAGAAGGAGACCCAGACGTGAACAACATCTTAAAAAGAGCTAGGCAAAGAAATCAGACTAAGAGAAATGGAGGAAGGTAGCACACGACAGTCTACTGAAACTTCTGACTTCAGACAGAATAGACCGGCAGGCAGGTTAGCACCATGCTGTTTCTGTCAACAGAGCCACCTACACCACAGGTGTACAGTAGGAACACCTCAGACAAGACGCGCAATTTTCGAAAGAGATAGAAGATGCCTAAAGTGCCTAGGCAGATCACATAATGCCGCACAATGCACAACACACATCCCTTGCAGGATATGCGGCAGTATAGAACACAGCCCAGCATTATGCCTAGGGAGGGGTAGAACACAAAACTTCCCCAATCTAAACAGGTCGCAGTCGCCGCAGAGGCCTCGAACGGTCACAATTGAGACCAATACAAACCTAAATCGGACGGTGGCGCAAGGGCTACCGACCTTCTCAGCGAAAATGTTAGGAAAAGATCAAAAGCCAATAGAGATATTGGGGCTGATAGACTCCGGAAGTGACAGAACATTTATCAGACAGGATCTGATAAATAGACTCCACACCGAAGACTCACATAAAACAGAGCTGAGCATCAACACGTTTGGAAACATGCAACCAAGAACAGAAGAACTAACAACCCATAACGTTTGGATGATAGCTCCAGACTCAGAAAGAATTCAGATAAAAGCCACAGCAATAACCTACATGTCGAAGGCTACGGAGAAGGTGCAATCGACATTAATAGACGATCTCAAAGCGAACAATGAAGAGATTGCAGACAAAAGACACATTGACTCAAAATATAACAGACCAGAATTCGACCTGATCATCGAGTGTGATTATTTTTGGAGAATTATGACCCACCAGACAAAGCAAGGAAGTGACGGGTCAGTAGCTTGCGCAAGCAAGCTAGGATGGATTATATTCGGAGCCGCAGAACAACAGACAGGAACTTCCGTGCTAACAACCACGGGGAAAACACAACACCAAACCTTTAGTGGATTTCAGAGAGTTCTGGGCACTAGAGCATATGGGGATAACCCAGGAAGAACTGGAAGATCCCGGATTTCTAAAAACGTATCAGAATACGATTAAGAGAAATATGGACGGAAGATATGAAATATTATTTCCGTTTAGAAACAACCGTAGATCGGTTGAGACGAACAAGAACATAGCCTCAATTAGGCTGACAAACCTTCTCAGGAAGATGACGAAAGAAGAGAAGGTTGAATACCACAAAATATTCGTCCAATACGAAAAGGATGGTTACATAGGAGAGGCAGACAGTAGCTATGACGGGGTCTGCACCTATCTACCACATAGACCAGTCATTAAAACGGAAGCCAAAACTACGAAAATTAGACCCGTTTTTGACGGTTCCACACATCAGCAGAATAAACCGAGTATCAACGACCTGCTAGAAACTGGACCAAACTTAAATCCAGAGATCCTGGCAGTACTGCTACGGTTCCGGCAGAACAAAATCGCCTGGACGGCTGATATAGCGCAAGCATTCCTACAGATAGGAATACAGGAAGAACACGAGCAGCTAATAAGGTTCCTATGGATCGAAGACCCCGATCAAGAGCCGGCCAGAGTTAAGGAGTACAGATGGAAACGAGTACCCTTTGGGCTGTCATGTAGCCCCTTCATCTTAAGAGCTGTGATTTTGAAATGCCTAGAAGAACACCAGTCAGCATTTCCAGAATTGACAAAGCAATTGGAACACCAACTATACGTGGATGACTGGTTGGGGGAGCTGATAATATCAGCGAAGCAACCCTGCTGATAAAGCAAGCAAAAGAAGTGTTCCAGTCAGCCAAGATGGAACTTAGGAAATGGACGACAAACAACAGCGAGTTACAGAGAACTCTAGAACATGTCGTAAAGTTCCAACAGGATATTGTCGGGATGGCAAGTACAGAAGCTCCCATAAAGGCATTAGGGGTGACATGGAACCCCGTAACAGACGATCTACAGTTCGATCCACAAAGAATGATGGAAGACGCTCAGACTCTGAACAGAAGACCAACGAAAAGGAAACTATTCAGTCTCGCGCTTAGGGTATTTGACCCACTAGGTCTAATATCACCAGTAACGCTGGTAGCAAAAATTATTATGCAGAAAATCTGGATGGCGAAGACCGGATGGGATGAACCCATTCCAGCAAACATCATGCCCCATTGGGAAACATTCGTCACGGGGCTATCAGAATTAGCACTAATCAAAGCACCAAGATGGATAGGAGAAAGTAGAAAACGATTACATCTATTTTGCGACGCAAGTGACGACGCATATAGTGTAGCAGCCTATATAGAAGTAGGCAGTAAAGACAAAACAAGACTCCTTTGTAGCAAAACAAGAATCGCACCGGATCCAAAGAAATCCGTGTCCACACCAAGATTAGAGCTGCTAAGCAACCTGCTAGCAGCCCGACTTGGAGAATACATTGAAAAAGCATTAGGGACAGAGTTTGAGAAAATCCTGTGGACGGACTCTGCCATAGCCCTATGGTGGATCAAAGGAGAAGCAGGGAGGTGGAAACAATTCGTGCACAATCGAGTAACAGAGATCAGAGGAAAAATTCCAACAGAATCAATCAGACATTGCCCCGGGCTACAAAATCCCGCAGACATTGCTTCCAGGGGGCCTCGGTAAGACAACTTAGGGATAAACCAGACTGGTGGGAAGGGCCTACATGGTTAACCAATGAAACACAATGGCCAAAGACACCAACAAAAATGGACGATTCCTACGAAGAAGAACTTCAAAAAGAACAAAAGGCAGTGGAAACAACGCACTGTCACACACAAACGACGGAGAAATGGTACTAGAAGTACAGCACGTTGTGACGCACAGTGAGGGTATTGGCAACCATAAAACGTGCGATAAAGAAACTTAGAGGTCAAGACGACCCAGATACACCACTGGCCAAGGTAAGATGCGGTGGGACCACAAGGAAATTTAGTATATTGTCGGTCGAAGAAATAGAAGAGGCGGAATTAGAACTCTGGCAGACAGCCCAGAGAGACAAATTCAAAGAAGTGACAGAAGCGGAAGAACAAGAAAAACCGTAGAAAGACGAACAATTACGAAAACTAGGGATAACATGGGACAAAGAAAAACGGCTGCTAAGATGTGTAGGAAGGCATCAGAATTGGTTAAGACACACCGGTAGAGAAGCGGTCATCTTATTGCCTGCAGATCACCGAATCACCCAGCTGCTGATCGAGCAGACTCATGAAAGACTTAACCATACTGGGGTTAACACCGTAATGATACACCTTAGAAGGTCCTTCTGGATTTCCAGATTAAGACAAACGATTAAGAAACAACTCAGGAGGTGCGTAAAATGCCAAAGGTTAGATTCGCGCGCATTTAATGAGGTTCCGGCACCTCTACCAATCAACAGATTGTTGATTTCGAATCCCTTTACGGCGACAGGGGTAGACTTCGCCGGACCTTTTCCTGTGGAAATCGGAACAAATATAAATGCGAAAGCATATATATGCTTGTTTACATGCGCAGTCACAAGAGCGGTGCACTTAGAAGTCACCACTGATCAGGGGCTAACAACATTCATATACGCCCTAAGAAGATTCTTTTCGAGAAGAGGATTTCCCAAGACAATGTATTCAGACAACGCGGGTACATTCACAAAGGCAGCAAAGTACTTAAGGTCAGCATACAAAAATGAGAAAGTATATAATACCTCCTAGCCGGGTTAAACATCAAATGGAGGTTCTCCCCAAGTCTAGCACCCTGGTGGGGAGGATTTTGGGAGAGAATGGTACAGACGGTAAAGAGACTGCTGTATAAGACCTATGGGGTAGGCAGGTTAGAATACGATCTATTTCAGACAGTGCTGACAGAAATAGAGGACACAATCAATACAAGACCATTAACTTTCGTGTCAGAAGAAGACAATGAGCCACTGACACCGAAACAATTAATATCGGGGCACCGACAAGGGCAAAGACACCCGATAGACGAAAGAGAGACAGAGTATTCAGACAGAGTAACTCTGACCAAAAGAGAACGACTACGCCGAGATCTATTAGCCACTTGGTGGGAGAACTTCAACCAAGAGTACGTGGCAGACTTAGAAAAATTCCACTGTCCCACCCCGGGACAGGTCAAACAGGTAGAAATAGGGCAAGTCGTGATAATACATGACGAACACGCGAAAAGATCCAAATGGAAGACGGGAAGAGTAGCTAAACTCTACCCCGGAGCAGATAAAAAGTTTCGGCGAGTAGCTGTGCTAATAGCAGACAAGACTAAAGGGAAGGGATCAACAACGATCTTCAGAGACATCAAATGTCTATATCCATTAGAGCTTCACGCCGGACAGATAGACCCAGAGTATGAGAACACCGCTCCATTCTTGGACAGATCATCAGATTCGAGTTCGGATTCTGAGTTAGACGAAGGTCCAACGGGGGGAGTGTTAGAAATTCCAGAACCCGAACCTGATGGTTCAGGGACGGACAATTAGGAAGGAAGTCAAACGGAGAAGTAATGAGATAGATCGGCGTAACAAGAAGACAGAAGACCGTAGAAAGTAAAAGTAAGATGAAGAATAAAAGAATAAAACCATAGCAACGTCTCTAATGCAAAAACAGGAAAAAATAGAATAGTAAGAGAAGTCGTCGTTAGATGGCGCCACACGGAACCAATCAGAGATTAGTTCCTGAAACCAGCAAAAGATGGCGCCACATGAGACCAGTCAGAAATAAGTTACTCTAGCCATCGCTAGATGGCGCCACATGAAACTTAGGTTCAGAATAGTTCAGGGGACTATCGCTAGATGGCGCCACTTGGAGTTGGGTATTTGGTTCAAAGATTCAGCACTAGATGGCGCCACTAACGTCCTGCCAAAGTGCCTTTTAGTTTAGTAAATGAGCACTAGATGGCGCCACAAACGTCCTGCCAAAGTACCTTTTAGTTTACTAAATGAGCGCTAGATGGCGCCACTAACGTCCTGTCAAAGTACATTTTAGTTTACTAAATGAGCGCTAGATGGCGCCACTAAGATCCTGCCGAGATGGCACATGATGTCAGAACTGACTACTAGATGGCCCTCAACTAGTCAGCAGTATCGACTAGTTGATACGTATCGACTAGTGATAGACTCATAGAGATGACCAACCTAGACTGGACCATAAGTATCGGCTAGCTGATAAGAATCGACGACAAGATAGTGGCATCTAGTTCGAGACCACCGAACTAGAATTATCGGAAGATCCGCCACAAGATGGCGCCACCAGTAATTGTTAACAAACAAATAGAGATCGGCAACTATGATTAACCGGTTATTCCGTTGCCATGGTTACAAGGTTAACCGGTTAACTTGTTCCTCAGTTCATTCACCTTACAAGTTCACGCGCGGAAAGAAGAATGGAAGATCGAGACGACATCTACGCCAGCGCCAAAATTATTGTTACGATTAGATTAATTCTCTGTCAACGGTGTTTTTATAATTGGTATATAAGGGGCTGAAATAGGCCTTATTAATACACACTATTTTCCACCGAGTTTCCTGTCTGGTGTCCTTTATTTCGGTATCGTATTTTGGTTGCATTTTCTCACTTGTATTGTCTGTTGCTGTTCGCCGTCTTGTTGCTGTCGTGTGGTTGCTGCCTTGCTGCCTTGCTGCCACCTTTCTCCACTCTTCAGCCGCCGTCGATCTGCTAGCCGGCAACTCCAGGGGATCTTCCGAACGTCCGTATTTGAAGAACATCCAAGTCATTAGTAATTTATATATATATTCTCTACTTCTCTTCATCTTTGATTATTGCTGCTGTGTCGCGGCAATAAACCGCATTCCTTTTCCGTACTCTACGGCAAAACTCTTCTTGATACTGTCACCCGATAAGGTGACAGGTTGGCCAATAAACAAAAGATATACGCTGGCACTTCGGTGCTAGGCCTAGAAATACACACAGAAAAAACGCTGACACTCCGGTGTTAGTCCTAGGAAAAATAAGAAATTAAAATATACAAATACACAATTAGATTCTGAGTCGGCAGTCTCCGACATAAAGATTGAACGAATCTTTAAACCCTATGCGCTTCGCCCGTCGTCGAGATTCGACCCGACGGCCGCGCATACTGATTACACCACCCAGGAGCACAGCAGACGTTGTTGCGAACCTCGATCGCCTACGAGCAGCGTTCCAGCACAGTCTCAAACTTCGCAACAGGGAAATTTAGGATTTCGATTGCCAGGTCAAAACAACAACATGGCCTACTGTACTTCCCCCACCAGAGCAGCAACAGTCAGAGATTTGGACGATTTTCAAAATAACCAACATACTTTCTCCCGGTTACAATTACTTCCTTCTTTCACCGGAAGCCCTATTACTCGTTTTGACTCTTGGTTAGAATCATTTGAAAGTATAGTAGATGGGTCGGGATGGTCAGAAGAAAAAACGATTCAGATGTTACGTGCTAAATTAACGGACAGAGCTTTTTCCGTCATTCAGGCAATTTTAAAAGAACATCCGCATAATTATGAGTCAATTAAAGAAGCATTGCTTGACCATTTTCATGGCGATGAAAATGTTGATTTATATCTTCAAAAGTTTAACAAAGCCAAACGTAAGCCAGGTGAAAATGGGAGTTGTACAAGATGTTACGTCGCTACGTATACAGTGATGAATTTTTAAACGTACGCAAAGAGTATCCCGTAGGTCATTCCGATCAAAATGAGTTTGCAGATTTATTCTGCATGCAAAAATTTAAAATATTTGAGGTAGATTAGACTCCAAATTGCAGATAAAAGGATCAAATATAAGGAATTTAAAGAATTTTAACGAACTGGTTGCAGCAACACGGGTGTATGCCCTCAGACTAGAAGCGTTGGAAACCGATCGCGAAAAACAGGAGTTTATTCGATCCATAGACGGGTCACAGGACACCAGCAGTGCCGAGTTAAAAGAAATTAAGCAGATGATAATAGACCAAAAAGAAAGCTGTGAATAAGGCAGTTGCCAATAGATTTTCGCCGCACGGGGATAAACCTTTGTCGAAAAAAGAAAACAGAAAGCGAAGAAATTAAAGACGTACTTAATGAGCTTATGCAAACCGTAGGAAAAAACTTCAACTAAATAAAAACGACGTCTCACATTATCCGGCAAACGCAGCATACAGGAAGCAAGTTTCTTTTCAAACGCCTACTGTTAACCAGTATAGTAATGGTAGACCGTTTCCGCCGCGCTTCCCTAACAATAGTGGCAATCGACAATTCTCAAACACACAGAATAGGCCTACAAACGCTACACCATCGTTTCCGAGATCACCTAACGACACCAACAATAGGCCTACACAGCTGTCGATAATTTGCAATTTTTGTGGCTATCGCGGTCATATTCAGGCAGATTGTCGCCGTTATCAACGTCAAGGACTAGAACAAGCTCAGCCGCCTATATGTTATTCTTGCCGGGATATCGGCCATAAATCTAATAATTGCCCTAAGTTCAGAAGCACCAATAGGCCTAACATACCAGGTTCCCCGCAAAACCAGGGAAACCAGTAAGGATCAACTGTAGCTTCAGGTCAGTTGATGAAGAGCCTCATTTTAAATCCCGACAAGTCGCGAAATTAACAACCATTACGAATGAATCAACTCCAAGAATTCCATTAAAAATTTTCCAGGTCCCGTTACAAGCATTATTTGATACAGGCGCGTCTAAAAGTATTATTCAAGAGAGATTATTTAAAAAGTTGCCCCCTAGAGGTCAGGTGATCTGCAGTCAGCTTGATTTCGATTTGTATGACGTAGGGGAGAAAAAGTTACATACGTTGGGAAAAGTGACTTTGCCCGTTGGATACGGAGAGTCAATTTTACAACAAGAATTTGTCATTACAAATGGGATTTCTGAAGATTGTATCCTTGGATGGGACGCAATTCAGAAACACGCATTTAAGCTTGATGGAGAAACGAAGAGCATTTATCTAGCTAGAGATGGGCAAGGCTCATCTTCTGTTTTTAGGGTACCGGAAATGGCAGTTACGACGGTCAAAAAGACGACGCTATCTCGTCAGACGTCGCTCGTAATTGTAGGCCAGCTAAAGGGTTCATTTCGGTATGTTTCCCCTAACACCGCATTTATATTTACACCAGTAGAAAATTTGCCGGCAGGAGTTTATATTGAAGAATTTATCGGGAAAGTATCGGGAGATGGAACGTATAATATTGTAGTTGAAAACCATTCGTTAAACCAAGTCAAAATCCCAAGAAACACCAAATTAGGCGTAATTGAAATTATTCATCATGTCATCGGAAAAATAGCTTTAGATCAACGAGAAGCGAAGCCTAACGAAATAACTGAGCCTATTGTAATTTCAGAAGTCGACACTGAATTTCAAGCACCGCTCTCTAAATTATTAAATGACTTCCACGACTTGTTTGCTTCAAAAGATTCCGAACTAGGGAATACTAACCTTATTAAACACACAATTGATACCCAAGGACGAGGCCCCATTCGACAACGCCCATATAGAGTAACAAATAACCAAAGGAAATTATTAGAAGACAAGGTGCAAGAAATGCTTCAAGCAAACGTAATTCGATATTCGCAGTCCCCATGGGCTTCACCCGTGGTATTAGTAGAGAAAAAGAATGGAGAAATAAGATTCTGCGTCGATTATAGGAAATTAAACGGTATTACAAAGAAAGATTCTTTTCCCATGCCAAGAATTGACGAAACTTTAGATAAATTATATGAAAAAAAATTCTTCACAACTCTCGATTTAGCTTCCGGCTATTGGCAAATTCAAGTTCATGATCCGGATATTGAAAAAACCGCTTTTGTTGTAGAAAATAATCTTTACGAATTTAAAAGAATGGCATTCGGTTTGTGTAATGCAACAGCCACTTTTCAACGATTAATGAATTATGTACTAAGAGACGTCTTAGGAAGTAAAGCATTAGTATATTTGGATGATGTCATAATTTTTTCAGACACTTTCGAAAATCACTTACGAGATATCAGAGAAATTTTTACCCTTTTAAAAGAAGCAAATTTAAAATTGAAACTTAACAAATGTCAGTTTATTAAACGTTCCGTAAATTATTTAGGTCATGTCATTTCAACGGACGGTATTAAACCCGATCCTGCTAAAATTGATAAGATAGGGAATTACAAAACGCCAACTTCTGTTGACGAAGTGAGATCATTTCTTGGGCTTGCTGGATATTATAGAAGATTTATTAAAAATTTCGGTTCAATAGCTAAGCCGTTAACTCGATTAACGCATAAAGATCTAAGTAGAAAACCTTTTGCCTGGGGAACGGAGGAACAGGTTGCCTTTGAGAAATTGCGCACTTCTCTGGTAACTCCCCCAGTCCTCGCTTATCCAAATTTTAACGAAAAATTTTTGCTTTTTACTGACGCATGCGATTATGGAATAGGAGCCGTGCTGTCTCAAATGCAGCATGGGCAAGAACATCCAATAGCCTACTCTAGTAGACAATTGACAAAGGCCGAAATGAAATACAGTACAACTGAAAAAGAAGCATTAGCCGTAATTGATGCAATTAAACATTTCCGACATTATCTCTTGGATAAACCCTTTGAAATTATTAGTGACCATCGTCCTTTGCAATGGCTGAAAAATCAGAAAGATAATAACGGTAGGTTAGGTAGATGGGCTATACTATTAGCTGCTACAAATTATGAATTAAAGTATAGGCCTGGACGTATTCATCAAAATGCTGATTGTTTATCACGATTGAAAGTAGCTAGTATTCAGCCGGTACCAAATAATATTAAGTTAATTTGTGAAAAACAGCTAGAAGACGACCTTTGTGTAGCCATTAGAAATTATTTAGAGAAAGGAGAGCTCAATGAGGAAAATAGCCAATCTAAACCCGAATGGGCTAAAGAAATCGAATATTTTGAAATTAGAGAAGGTACACTTTATCGCCACGAAGTGCCTTCCAAAAATAGTAAGCGTAACGAAATTAATTGTCAAGTAGTGTTACCCTTATCGCTCCGCCATTTAGTGCTAAAAGAATTACATGACGCACCGATGGGTGGACATTTAGCTTTTTATAAAACGTATTTGAAGGTCAAAAATCATTATTATTGGCCGACAATGAGAAAAGATATTTTAGAATATTGTCAAGCTTGTGAAACTTGTATAGCTAACACTTCTTCCACATATAGAGCACTTTTGCATCCCCATGAAATTGCTAAAGCCCCTTTCCAAGTAATAGGCATGGATTTTTTAGGCCCTATTACTCCCGCTTCGCCTAATGGAAATAGTTATATTTTAGTTATTACTGATTATTTTAGTCGCTGGGTGGAAGCAGTTGCTCTAAAAGACCAAACTGCCCAAACCACGGCAGAATGTGTATATAAAACAATAATTGTAAGACATGGTATGCCTAAAGCCATTATTTCCGATCGTGGAACGAATTTCACCTCGAAATTGTTCCGTTATTTTTGTAAGAAATTAAAAATTGACCAAAGATTGACAACGGCCTACAATCCCACTAGTAATGGCGAGACAGAAAGGTTTAATCGGACACTAACCGCGATGTTAAGAAAAGAATTGAAAGACGGAGAACATTCAAATTGGGAAAATATGTTAGACGATGTTTTATTCGCTCATCGTAGTTCAGTTCACTCTTCGACACTTGAAACCCCTTATTATTTAGTTCACGGTAGAGACTCTAATCTGCCCATTAATGAATTTTTGGACGCTGTCCCTCAAACTTTTAAATCTGTATCCGACTATGTAGGAAATTTAGCTGATCGATTGCGCTATAGCTTTCAGCGAGTCCGTGAAGAAAGCGAGAAAGCACGGAATCGTCAGCGTGAACAATATAATAAACGTGCGAAAGAAAGAAAATATGTCGTAGGAGATAGAGTTTTATTAGATATTCGTGTAGTTAAAGAAGGTGACAGTAGGAAATTCACTTCGAAATATAAAGGCCCTTATAGAGTTGTAAAAGTACATACCAATAATACAGTAGATATAGCCGATAATTCCTATGTATGCCAACGTACCCACGTCAATCGTTTGAAACCTTTGTACGAAACAATGCTTTGGAAGACTGAAGATTGTCCATCCATTGAAAACTCATTGGATTTTGAAAATCGATTCCGCAAATCGATTGCAACACAGACTACCGATATTTTCGAAAATGAAATCGGACCCGACAGTGACAATCCAGACGATACCTTTGACAGTGACGCCCTCCCATTTGACACTAATTTTCCGACTCAAGAAATTGATCAGCGAAAGTTAAGCCAAGAGAACGTCGCCGTTTCATCTCATCAAAATACAGAAAATCAGTTGCCATCCGCTGAAATATGCGCCGATGCTACAAGTCAGCGTCATTCCACTCCAATTTCCGATGACAACTCCACACGCGACACTAACGCGTCCGAAAATCCACCAACAGAGTCCAAGGACGATTTGTCAGTAGAAAAGCCGGAACACCAAAATGCTACCGGACGACGCCCGCAAAGAAATCGAAGAAAACCAATTCGCTTTACTGATGGAATGGTCGAATGACTTTATTGGACGGAAGCGGACGAGACATCTTGGTAATTACCGTCCCCGGGGCAAGAGCTGGGATGCCAGCACAAACTCCTGCCACACCAACGAGCGAACCTCAACATCATCCAGACATCGACCGCGACTCACCGGCTCCCAGCACTGATTCTCGGGAGTTCCTGCACTGGCGACACAGAAGGATCGACCTGCTGATCCGACGATGGCGCCGAGCAGCACTACCAGACGACGGGTCGTCGCAGGCCACCAACCGGCGGCCACAACAATGACATCGCCGTCGTGATCTTTTTTTTTTGTGTACCCTTTGTAGTAATAAAATAGAAATACATTGGTTGTTTTATGGCATCTCGTTAAAAAAAAAAAAAAAAAAAAAAAAAACATAAGAAGTGAGAGAGAGAAGTAAGTCTCTCCCTTAATAGTAGAGAAAAATAAAAATAAAATAAAACAAAGGAAAGGTATATAAAAAAAAAGAAACAGAAGAACTCTGAAAAAACAAAAACAAACAAACAAAGGAAAATGAGAACAATAATTTCTTGGAAAAAAAAGGGAAACCAAAACAAGAAAAAAAAAGCAAACAAACAAACAAACACAAAATTACATGAGTTCTCTAAAAAAAAAAAAAATAAAAAAAAAAAAGAGAAAAAATAGAGGAAAAGAAAATTACCTCTTTAGATGATTGAACTTCTTACACTCTTTCCATACGTTGGGATACCATAAAACAATGTCGTGTCCAACAAGTATAAAATAATTTGTTATTTCTTCTTGCCTCTGTGTTCTTTGAAATATTTGCATTTGAGTTGTTCCCTCTCTGATTAAGCCCATAAAATTGCAAAACTTTCCATATTTCCGTCTTTTACGATAGAAGTAGCAGACATTTATCAAAAAAAAAACTTGAAAGAAATAGTAGAATTTATTAGAAGTCCATCTGTTACAATTATTCAGTAGCAATACAACATTGAAAATGGTAAAAAGTGAAGTAAAGAAAAAATAATAAGTAAAATTTTAATAGTAATGTATGCCATTTCAATTTAACAACTCCCATTTCTCTAAGAAATCCGTAGACGAACGAAACAGTTGAAATTTTTCTAAGTCCCACTATATATCACTTCCCTTTTATGATTTTCTATAGATTTGCTATCCCTGCAAAGACTTTTCCCATATACACTACAAATATAGCAGCGCCACCGCTAGCGCATTCCATTCTTACACACCCCAACATACGCTGAATTTTTCACTTTCCCTTTCGTTTCCCTACTGTAGCTTCCCCGCCGCAGCAATATTGAAAATATTCTAAGTTCTTTTTTTTTGCCGAAGGCTACTTTCTCTACTCCCCCTATTCCATTTTTATTCCCCTCCGCTTCTTCCCCCCATTTGTACTTTTCCCCTGCATTGGACTTAGGAAAAAAACGAGATATGCGCGTGACCTTCCACGGCAGAAAAATTTTCCGCCGTAAAACTTTGAAACGTTTCTTTCTCGTCAACATTTCCACATGATTCAATATTTTTCAATTCTTTCTTTTGATAATTAAGCTCACTTTCCCCTCGTTCCAACGATATAAATTTATTCGAAAAATATTGTGTCCTTCTACCATAAAAAACTGTTATATTACGACACCCCCTATTTTTCTATTATTTTGCCGTGGCGTAGCCGATGAAAAGCCGACGGGAAATCGTTGACCTTTCAAAAGCCGTCAGAATTTTTTTGCTGTTGTTTTCTCTCTTTTACTTTGACGTTTACTTCCATTATTTCTTTTTCTTATTTGATTATCTTAACTTAGTAAACCCACATGATGACTTAGACTAAGTTGGCCAGTATACTGTTCATTTTTTGTGTTATGTCATTTACCATATATTTTTACATGTAGTAATGTCGTCAATGCCGTTACTATTGCTACTGCTGTGTCTCTACCTACGCGCACGCGCATTCCAAACAACCGTATGCGATTGCGCTGAACCGAAGAATATGGGAATTATTCAATTTCCTGATGCTGATTGCAAGCCGAAAATGAATTCCACGAGTGCTGTTCCAGTGAGATATGTTGTCTACAGTGATGAACGTGCCGCAGTGAAATTTCCGGGTTTTATTTGTGCCAGATGGAGAAATATTCACCGCGTGACTATGAACTTTTTCGGTCAAACAGTGATCGTGCCTGAGAAAATTCCTATAGACACAACGGCTTCTGAGTGCTATAAAATGATTAACACTAAAAAGTGTGAAGGTTATGAAATAACTCTTTCGGATGAGAAGTATGTATTTTCGCATGAACCTCGATCTGACGGTTACTGGATGCGAACCGTCGATTCGGAAATTCTGAATTGTGCGCTTGAACAAGTACAATTGTTTCAACAAATGGAGGATGAAGATTTTCCAACGCCGATCGGAAAAGCTTCCGCAACCGCCGGTACCTTGTCTCACAACCATCTAACTTTGGTTTGGGATACGACATACACCCATAAGATTCAACACGAATTACGTCAAGTTGAATCTGGAATCGGAAATCTTATGATGAAGACGACGAATGAAAAATATTTCCGCCTCTTGGACGATGACCGTCAACTAGATTTTCATTTGACTCTTCAACCACCCTGCGACCCCAATCATCGAAGTTGCAACAACCGAACAACGACTTTTAAAATCGTCGGCCAATCAAATTTAGTTTTGGTAACGTGGCCTTTCGTCGATAAATCTCTATCACTCACCGCTGAGTCGGCGTCCATCAAGGAGAAGGCCCAACCATGCGTCTCTATGGAAACCGCCTCGCCATCTAGTGACCCCGATTTGGATAAATTGGCCAATAAACAGTATATTCAAGATCGTGCTATTGATCGGGATAATGAATTAGCGCGTATGTTACAAACAATTGAATATGACGTTCGAAAAGCTAAAAATGAACGAGCAATTATCACCGCCCAATATAATGGTTGGCTCGCCGCTTCATTATTGAAATTACCTCGGTGTGCAAAATTGCAAGCTTTTGGACAAACCACCGTAGTGATTCAGTGTAAAGCTGTGAATGCCACATTAGAAACCATAATCACACCTTGTGGACCACAACCGAAATTTAACAGTTATACCATTAATCTCGATGGCTGGGAATTAGTGAAATTTTCCCCATGCTATTGGACGAATGGTTTCGTCAATTTCAACGATAAACCTTACGCCTTCCGCAACAACACTTGGAAAAGGATCGACCCGAATATTGTACTGCCGGAGCGTACATTGGCTCATTCCTTCCGATACGAAGACGTGAAAGCCTTCGACTATGACCATCGCAGCAATCCAGCTTATAACGATAATTTACTCAACCACATGAACGTTGTAGCTGACATCGTAGCCGCCATGAATGAACAATCACCAGCTGATTTCCCATCGGATCATCGTCCTCATGCAGCTGATGTTCTACTGACAGCAGCAGGAGTCGAGAGATATACCAGCTGGTGGGAGGTCATCATAATCTCCTTGGTCGTCACCGTCATCTTCATCCTTGTCCTCATCGTCTTACGCATTTGTTGCTGTCTTGGCCTCTTCGGTATTTGCTGTCCTCCGATTAAAGAAGTTAAAACTTCTTACCACGAACATGAAGTCTGATTACGGGACGTAATCCTACGCCGCCCGGAGCGATGTAACGAAGGCCTACAAATACATTTTATGACACCCGCATTCTTATAATATTATGTTTACTCTCCCTTGGTATATAATTATGTCTACATTTTACTCTCTTGCATTTACTCTTCTTTTGCATATTATTCGAATATCGTAATCCGCATAGTAACCATTTGTCATTTGACCCAATTGAACACCTGCTGTCTGACTCACACGTGCGACGCATTATCACGCCACTAAACAAACTTCCGTGATTGGTTACACGTGCGATGCATATCACGCCATTAAATAAACATCCGTTTGATTGGTCGCACGCGCGACGCCAATCAAGCCATTAAACAAACACCTTCTGATTGGCTGCACGCGCGACATAGCGACACGTCAACAGCATCACGCCACTTTGACGAGATGCGAGGTTTCATGGTGAACTCAAAATCTAAGAAAGATCAGACAACTAGCAGCTCGCTAAATGTTCAGTTGCCTTCAACAACACTAGTTTGACACCTAACTTGCCTTAGTGTTTTCTCTTACAAGTGTTTCTCCGACTACCTGTTTCCGTAAGTGCCCATCTGAATTGCATTTCCAATCGTCTCCATTTTCGTGTCTGTTTTCCCCGTGTCCCGCTCTCGCTACCCCGAGCCACTTCGTATCGTTTTACCAACGTGCGCTCCCGTAACGCTCGCGCTACATCGGTAAGCTTCCAAATTGCCCTTATTCTATTGGTCGTTATGGTTTGGCTCGTTATCCCCTTTCTTGTCATATTGTATGTCCTTTCCCGTGTAATTCTTATGGCCTAGTCTAATAATACACTGTCATCATTGTGGGTAAACGTCTCCGAGTTCCGTGGTAATATATTTGTCTTAATCCGTAAAGTCATCCACCCGAGAGGGAGGATGCTTTACACAAGTATATTTGATGCTGTTTACATATATAAATAAAAACTCATGGTATAACAGTGTATTCACATTGAATACAAGTATATTCCATGCAGTTTACATATAGAAGTAAAAACTCATGGTATAACAGTGTATTCACATTGAATACAAGTATATTCCATGCAGTTTACATATAGAAGTAAAAACTCATGGTATAACAGTGTATTCACATTGAATACAAGTATATTTGATGATGTTTACATATAGAAGTAAAAACTCATGGTATAACAGTGTATTCACATTGAATACAAGTATATTTGATGCTGTTTACATATAGAAGTAAAAACTCATGGTATAGCAGTGTATTCACATTGAATACAAGTATATTTCATGCTGTTTACATATAGAATTAAAAACTTATGGTATAACAGTGTATTCACATTGAATACAAGTATATTTGATGCAGTATACATATAGAAGTAAAAACTCATGGTACAACAGTGTATTCACATTGAATACAAGTATATTCCATGCAGTTTATATATAGAAGTAAAAACTCATGGTATAACAGTGTATTCACATTGAATACAAGTATATTCCGTTCAGTTTACATATAGAAGTAAAAACTCATGGTATAACAGTGTATTCACATTGAATACAAGTATATTCCATGCAGTTTACATATAGAAGTAAAAACTCATGGTATAACAGTGTATTCACATTGAATACAAGTATATTCCATGCAGTTTACATATAGAAGTAAAAACTCATGGTATAACAGTGTATTCACATTGAATACAAGTATATTCCATGCAGTTTACATATAGAAGTAAAAACTCATGGTATAACAGTGTATTCACATTGAATACAAGTATATTCCATGCAGTTTACATATAGAAGTAAAAACTCATGGTATAACAGTGTATTCACATTGAATACAAGTATATTCCATGCAGTTTACATATAGAAGTAAAAACTCATGGTATAACAGTGTATTCACATTGAATACAAGTATATTTGATGCTGTTTACATATAGAAGTAAAAACTCATGGTATAACAGTGTATTCACATTGAATACAAGTATATTTGATGCAGTTTACATATAGAAGTAAAAACTCATGGTATAACAGTGTATTCACATTGAATACAAGTATATTCCATGCAGTTTACATATAGAAGTAAAAACTCATGGTATAACAGTGTATTCACATTGAATACAAGTATATTCGATGCAGTTTACATATAGAAGTAAAAACTCATGGTATAACAGTGTATTCACATTGAATACAAGTATATTTGATGCTCTTTACATATAGAAGTAAAAACTCATGGTATAACAGTGTATTCACATTGAATACAAGTATATTCCATGCAGTATACATATAGAAGTAAAAACTCATGGTATAACAGTGTATTCACATTGAATACAAGTATATTTGATGCAGTTTACATATAGAAGTAAAAACTCATGGTATAACAGTGTATTCACATTGAATACAAGTATATTCCATGCAGTTTACATATAGAAGTAAAAACTCATGGTATAACAGTGTATTCACATTGAATACAAGTATATTTGATGCAGTCTTTACATATAGAAGTAAAAACTCATGGTATAACAGTGTATTCACATTGAATACAAGTATATTCCATGCAGTTTACATATAGAAGTAAAAACTCATGGTATAACAGTGTATTCACATTGAATACAAGTATATTCGATGCAGTTTACATATAGAAGTAAAAACTCATGGTATAACAGTGTATTCACATTGAATACAAGTATATTCCATGCAGTTTACATATAGAAGTAAAAACTCATGGTATAACAGTGTATTCACATTGAATACAAGTATATTCCATGCAGTTTACATATAGAAGTAAAAACTCATGGTATAACAGTGTATTCACATTGAATACAAGTATATTCCATGCAGTTTACATATAGAAGTAAAAACTCATGGTATAACAGTGTATTCACATTGAATACAAGTATATTCCATGCAGTTTACATATAGAAGTAAAAACTCATGGTATAACAGTGTATTCACATTGAATACAAGTATATTCGATGCTGTTTACATATAGAAGTAAAAACTCATGGTATAACAGTGTATTCACATTGAATACAAGTATATTCCATGCAGTTTACATATAGAAGTAAAAACTCATGGTATAACAGTGTATTCACATTGAATACAAGTATATTCCATGCAGTTTACATATAGAAGTAAAAACTCATGGTATAACAGTGTATTCACATTGAATACAAGTATATTCCATGCAGTTTACATATAGAAGTAAAAACTCTCATGTGTATAACAGTGTATTCACATTGAATACAAGTATATTCCATGCAGTTTACATATAGAAGTAAAAACTCATGGTATAACAGTGTATTCACATTGAATACAAGTATATTCCATGCAGTTTACATATAGAAGTAAAAACTCATGGTATAACAGTGTATTCACATTGAATACAAGTATATTCCATGCAGTTTACATATAGAAGTAAAAACTCATGGTGTATAACAGTGTATTCACATTGAATACAAGTATATTTGATGCTGTTTACATATAGAAGTAAAAACTCATGGTATAACAGTGTATTCACATTGAATACAAGTATATTTGATGCTGTTTACATATAGAAGTAAAAACTCATGGTATAACAGTGTATTCACATTGAATACAAGTATATTCCATGCAGTTTACATATAGAAGTAAAAACTCATGGTATAACAGTGTATTCACATTGAATACAAGTATATTCCATGCAGTTTACATATAGAAGTAAAAACTCATGGTATAACAGTGTATTCACATTGAATACAAGTATATTTGATGCTGTTTACATATAGAAGTAAAAACTCATGGTATAACAGTGTATTCACATTGAATACAAGTATATTCCATGCAGTTTACATACATAGAAGTAAAAACTCATGGTATAACAGTGTATTCACATTGAATACAAGTATATTTGATGCTGTTTACATATAGAAGTAAAAACTCATGGTATAACAGTGTATTCACATTGAATACAAGTATATTTGATGCTGTTTACATATAGAAGTAAAAACTCATGGTATAACAGTGTATTCACATTTAATACAAGTATATTCCATGCAGTTTACATATAGAAGTAAAAACTCATGGTATAACAGTGTATTCACATTGAATACAAGTATATTCCATGCAGTTTACATATAGAAGTAAAAACTCATGGTATAACAGTGTATTCACATTGAATACAAGTATATTTGATGCTGTTTACATATAGAAGTAAAAACTCATGGTATAACAGTGTATTCACATTGAATACAAGTATATTCCATGCAGTTTACATATAGAAGTAAAAACTCATGGTATAACAATGTATTCACATTGAATACAAGTATATTCCATACAGTTTACATATAGAAGTAAAAACTCATGGTATAACAGTGTATTCACATTGAATACAAGTATATTCCATGCAGTTTACATATAGAAGTAAAAACTCATGGTATAACAGTGTATTCACATTGAATACAAGTATATTCCATGCAGTTTACATATAGAAGTAAAAACTCATGGTATAACAGTGTATTCACATTGAATACAAGTATATTCCATGCAGTTTACATATAGAAGTAAAAACTCATGGTATAACAGTGTATTCACATTGAATACAAGTATATTCCATGCAGTTTACATATAGAAGTAAAAACTCATGGTATAACAGTGTATTCACATTGAATACAAGTATATTTGATGCTGTTTACATATAGAAGTAAAAACTCATGGTATAACAGTGTATTCACATTGAATACAAGTATATTTGATGCTGTTTACATATAGAAGTAAAAACTCATGGTATAACAGTGTATTCACATTGAATACAAGTATATTTGATGCTGTTTACATATAGAAGTAAAAACTCATGGTATAACAGTGTATTCACATTGAATACAAGTATATTCCATGCAGTTTACATATAGAAGTAAAAACTCATGGTATAACAGTGTATTCACATTTAATACAAGTATATTCCATGCAGTTTACATATAGAAGTAAAAACTCATGGTATAACAGTGTATTCACATTGAATACAAGTATATTCGATGCAGTTTACATATAGAAGTAAAAACTCATGGTATAACAGTGTATTCACATGGAATACAAGTATATTCCATTCAGTTTACATATAGAAGTAAAAACTTTATGGTATAACAGTTTATTCCCATTGAATACAAGTATATTCCATGCAGTTTACATATAGAAGTAAAAACTCATGGTATAACAGTGTATTCACATTGATTACAAGTATATTTGATGCTGTTTACATATTGAAGTAAAAACTAATGGTATAACAGTGTATTCACATTGAACACAAGTATATTCCATGCAGTTTACATATAGAAGTAAAAACTCATGGTATAACAGTGTATTCACATTGAATAAAAGTATATTCCATGCAGTTTACATATAGAAGTAAAAACTCATGGTATAACAGTGTATTCACATTGAATACAAGTATATTCCATGCAGTTTACATATAGAAGTAAAAACTCATGGTATAACAGTGTATTCACATTGAATACAAGTATATTCCATGCAGTTTACATATAGAAGTAAAAACTCATGGTATAACAGTGTATTCACATTGAATACAAGTATATTCCATGCAGTTTACATATAGAAGTAAAAACTCATGGTATAACAGTGTATTCACATTGAATACAAGTATATTTGATGCTGTTTACATATAAGAGTAAAAACTCATGGTATAACAGTGTATTCACATTGAATACAAGTATATTTGATGCTGTTCGCATATAGAAGTAAAAACTCATGGTATAACAGTGTAGTCACATTGAATACAAGTATATGTGATGCTGTTTACATATAGAAGTAAAAACTCATGGTATAACAGTGTATTCACAATGAATACAAGTATATTTGATGCTGTTTACATATAGAAGTAAAAACTCATGGTATAACAGTGTATTCACATTTAATACAAGTATATTCCATGCAGTTTACATATAGAAGTAAAAACTCATGGTATAACAGTGTATTCGCATTTAATACAAGTATATTCCATGCAGTTTACATATAGAAGTAAAAACTCATGGTATAACAGTGTATTCACATTGAATACAAGTATATTTGATGCAGTTTACATATAGACGTAAAAACTCATGGTATAACAGTGTATTCACATTGAATACAAGTATATTCCATGCAGTTTACATATAGAAGTAAAAACTCATGGTATAACAGTGTATTCACATTGAATACAAGTATATTCCATGCAGTTTACATATAGAAGTAAAAACTCATGGTATAACAGGGTATTCACATTGAATACAAGTATATTTGATGCTCTTAACATATAGAAGTAAAAACTCATGGTATAACAGTGTATTCACATTGAATACAAGTATATTCCATGCAGTATACATATAGAAGTAAAAACTCATGGTATAACAGTGTATTCACATTGAATACAAGTATATTTGATGCTGTTTACAGATAGAAGTAAAAACTCATGGTATAACAGTGTATTCACATTGAATACAAGTATATTCCATGCAGTTTACACATAGAAGTAAAAACTCATGGTATAACAGTGTATTCACATTAAATACAAGTATATTCCATGCAGTTTACATATAGAAGTAAAAACTCATGGTATAACAGTGTATTCACATTGAATACAAGTATATTCCATGAAGTTTACATATAGAAGTAAAAACTCATGGTATAACAGTGTATTCACATTGAATACAAGTATATTCCATGCAGTTTACATATAGAAGTAAAAACTCATGGTATAACAGTGTATTCATATTGAATACAAGTATATTTGATGCTGTTTACACATAGAAGTAAAAACTCATGTTATAACAGTGTATTCACATTGAATACAAGTATATTTGATGCTGTTCACATATAGAAGTAAAAATTCATGGTATAACAGTGTATTCACATTGAATACAAGTATATTTGATGCTGTTTACATATAGAAGTAAAAACTCATGGTATAACAGTGTATTCACATTGAATACAAGTATATTCCATGCAGTTTACATATAGAAGTAAAAACTCATGGTATAACAGTGTATTCACATTGAATACAAGTATATTCCATGCAGTTTACATATAGAAGTAAAAACTCATGGTATAACAGTGTATTCACATTGAATACAAGTATATTTGATGCTGTTTACATATAGAAGTAAAAACTCATGGTATAACAGTGTATTCACATTGAATACAAGTATATTCCATGCAGTTTACATATAGAAGTAAAAACTCATGGTATAACAGTGTATTCACATTGAATACAAGTATATTTGATGCTGTTTACATATAGAAGTAAAAACTCATGGTATAACAGTGTATTCACATTGAATACAAGTATATTCCATGCAGTTTACATATAGAAGTAAAAACTCATGGTATAACAGTGTATTCACATTGAATACAAGTATATTCCATGCAGTTTACATATAGAAGTAAAAACTCATGGTATAACAGTGTATTCACATTGAATACAAGTATATTCCATGCAGTTTACATATAGAAGTAAAAACTCATGGTATAACAGTGTATTCACATTGAATACAAGTATATTTGATGCTGTTTACATATAGAACTAAAAACTCATGGTATAACAGTGTATTCACATTGAATACAAGTATATTCCATGCAGTTTACATATAGAAGTAAAAACTCATGGTATAACAGTGTATTCACATTGAATACAAGTATATTTGATGCTGTTTACATATAGAAGTAAAAACTCATGGTATAACAGTGTATTCACATTGAATACAAGTATATTTGATGCTGTTTACATATAGAAGTAAAAACTCATGGTATAACAGTGTATTCACATTGAATACAAGTATATTTGATGCTGTTAACATATAGAAGTAAAAACTCATGGTATAACAGTGTATTCACAATGAATACAAGTATATTTGATGCTGTTTACATATAGAAATAAAAACTCATGGTATAACAGTGTATTCACATTGAATACAAGTATATTCCATGCAGTTTACATATAGAAGTAAAAACTCATGGTATAACAGTGTATTCACATTGAATACAAGTATATTCGATGCAGTTTACATATAGAAGTAAAAACTCATGGTATAACAGTGTATTCACATTGAATACAAGTATATTCCATGCAGTTTACATATAGAAGTAAAAACTTTATGGTATAACAGTGTATTCACATTGAATACAAGTATATTCCATGCAGTTTACATATAGAAGTAAAAACTCATGGTATAACAGTGTATTCACATTGAATACAAGTATATTTGATGCTGTTTACATATAGAAGTAAAAACTCATGGTATAACAGTGTATTCACATTGAATACAAGTATATTCCATGCAGTTTACATATAGAAGTAAAAACTCATGGTATAACAGTGTATTCACATTGAATAAAAGTATATTCCATGCAGTTTACATATAGAAGTAAAAACTCATGGTATAACAGTGTATTCACATTGAATACAAGTATATTCCTTTATGCAGTTTACATATAGAAGTAAAAACTCATGGTATAACAGTGTATTCACATTGAATAAAAGTATATTCCATGCAGTTTACATATAGAAGTAAAAACTCATGGTATAACAGTGTATTCACATTGAATACAAGTATATTCCATGCAGTTTACATATAGAAGTAAAAACTCATGGTATAACAGTGTATTCACATTGAATACAAGTATATTTGATAAAAGAAACTCATGGAAACAGTTATTACATTAATAAAGCGAAGTAAAAACTCATGGTATAACAGATAAACAGTATTCACATTGAATACAAGTATATTTGATGCTGTTTACATATAGAAGTAAAAACTCATGGTATAACAGTGTATTCACATTGAATACAAGTATATTCCATGCAGTTTACATATAGAAGTAAAAACTCATGGTATAACATGTATTTACATTAATACAAGTATATCATGAGTTAATATAGAGTAAAAACTCATGGTATAACGTAATAAACAAATATTAGAGAAACAGTGTATTCACATTGAATACAAGTATATTTGATGCTGTTTACATATAGAAGTAAAAACTCATGGTATAACAGTGTATTCACATTGAATACAAGTATATTCCATGCAGTTTACATATAGAAGTAAAAACTCATGGTATAACAGTGTATTCACATTGAATACAAGTATATTCCATGCAGTTTACATATAGAAGTAAAAACTCATGGTATAACAGTGTATTCACATTGAATACAAGTATATTCCATGCAGTTTACATATAGAAGTAAAAACTCATGGTATAACAGTGTATTCACATTGAATACAAGTATATTCCATGCAGTTTACATATAGAAGTAAAAACTCATGGTATAACAGTGTATTCACATTGAATACAAGTATATTTGATGCTGTTTACATATAGAAGTAAAAACTCATGGTATAACAGTGTATTCACATTGAATACAAGTATATTTGATGCTGTTTACATATAGAAGTAAAAACTCATGGTATAACAGTGTATTCACATTGAATACAAGTATATTTGATGCTGTTTACATATAGAAGTAAAAACTCATGGTATAACAGTGTATTCACATTGAATACAAGTATATTCCATGCAGTTTACATATAGAAGTAAAAACTCATGGTATAACAGTGTATTCACATTGAATACAAGTATATTCCATGCAGCTTTACATATAGAAGTAAAAACTCATGGTATAACAGTGTATTCACATTGAATACAAGTATATTTGATGCTGTTTACATATAGAAGTAAAAACTCATGGTATAACAGTGTATTCACATTGAATACAAGTATATTCCATGCAGTTTACATATAGAAGTAAAAACTCATGGTATAACAGTGTATTCACATTGAATACAAGTATATTTGATGCTGTTTACATATAGAAGTAAAAACTAATGGTATAACAGTGTATTCACATTGAATACAAGTATATTCCATGCAGTTTACATATAGAAGTAAAAACTCATGGTATAACAGTGTATTCACATTGAATACAAGTATATTCCATGCAGTTTACATATAGAAGTAAAAACTCATGGTATAACAGTGTATTCACATTGAATACAAGTATATTCCATGCAGTTTACATATAGAAGTAAAAACTCATGGTATAACAGTGTATTCACATTGAATACAAGTATATTCCATGCAGTTTACATATAGAAGTAAAAACTCATGGTATAACAGTGTATTCACATTGAATACAAGTATATTCCATGCAGTTTACATATAGAAGTAAAAACTCATGGTATAACAGTGTATTCACATTGAATACAAGTATATTTGATGCTGTTTACATATAGAAGTAAAAACTCATGGTATAACAGTGTATTCACATTGAATACAAGTATATTTGATGCTGTTCTACATATAGAAGTAAAAAACTCATGGTATAACAGTGTATTCACATTGAATACAAGTATATTTGATGCTGTTTACATATAGAAGTAAAAACTCATGGTATAACAGTGTATTCACATTGAATACAAGTATATTCCATGCAGTTTACATATAGAAGTAAAAACTCATGGTATAACAGTGTATTCACATTGAATACAAGTATATTCCATGCAGTTTACATATAGAAGTAAAAACTCATGGTATAACAGTGTATTCACATTGAATACAAGTATATTTGATGCTGTTTACATATAGAAGTAAAAACTCATGGTATAACAGTGTATTCACATTGAATACAAGTATATTCCATGCAGTTTACATATAGAAGTAAAAACTCATGGTATAACAGTGTATTCACATTGAATACAAGTATATTTGATGCTGTTTACATATAGAAGTAAAAACTCATGGTATAACAGTGTATTCACATTGAATACAAGTATATTCCATGCAGTTTACATATAGAAGTAAAAACTCATGGTATAACAGTGTATTCACATTGAATACAAGTATATTCCATGCAGTTTACATATAGAAGTAAAAACTCATGGTATAACAGTGTATTCACATTGAATACAAGTATATTCCATGCAGTTTACATATAGAAGTAAAAACTCATGGTATAACAGTGTATTCACATTGAATACAAGTATATTTGATGCAGTTTACATATAGAAGTAAAAACTCATGGTATAACAGTGTATTCATATTGAATACAAGTATATTTGATGCTGTTTACACATAGAAGTAAAAACTCATGGTATAACAGTGTATTCACATTGAATACAAGTATATTTGATGCTGTTTACATATAGAAGTAAAAATTCATGGTATAACAGTGTATTCACATTGAATACAAGTATATTTGATGCTGTTTACATATAGAAGTAAAAACTCATGGTATAACAGTGTATTCACATTGAATACAAGTATATTCCATGCAGTTTACATATAGAAGTAAAAACTCATGGTATAACAGTGTATTCACATTGAATACAAGTATATTCCATGCAGCTTATATATAGAAGTAAAAACTCATGGTATAACAGTGTATTCACATTGAATACAAGTATATTTGATGCTGTTTACATATAGAAGTAAAAACTCATAGTATAACAGTGTATTCACATTGAATACAAGTATATTCCATGCAGTTTACATATAGAAGTAAAAACTCATGGTATAACAGTGTATTCACATTGAATACAAGTATATTTGATGCTGTTTACATATAGAAGTAAAAACTCATGGTATAACAGTGTATTCACATTGAATACAAGTATATTCCATGCAGTTTACATATAGAAGTAAAAACTCATGGTATAACAGTGTATTCACATTGAATACAAGTATATTCCATGCAGTTTACATATAGAAGTAAAAACTCATGGTATAACAGTGTATTCACATTGAATACAAGTATATTCCATGCAGTTTACATATAGAAGTAAAAACTCATGGTATAACAGTGTATTCACATTGAATACAAGTATATTTGATGCTGTTTACATATAGAAGTAAAAACCTCATGGTATAACAGTGTATTCACATTGAATACAAGTATATTCCATGCAGTTTACATATAGAAGTAAAAACTCATGGTATAACAGTGTATTCACATTGAATACAAGTATATTTGATGCTGTTTACATATAGAAGTAAAAACTCATGGTATAACAGTGTATTCACATTGAATACAAGTATATTTGATGCTGTTTACATATAGAAGTAAAAACTCATGGTATAACAGTGTATTCACATTGAATACAAGTATATTTGATGCTGTTTACATATAGAAGTAAAAACTCATGGTATAACAGTGTATTCACATTGAATACAAGTATATTTGATGCTGTTTACATATAGAAGTAAAAACTCATGGTATAACAGTGTATTCACATTGAATACAAGTATATTCCATGCAGTTTACATATAGAAGTAAAAACTTATGGTATAACAGTGTATTCCACATTGAATACAAGTATATTCCATGCAGTTTACATATAGAAGTAAAAACTCATGGTATAACAGTGTATTCACATTGAATACAAGTATATTTGATGCTGTTTACATATAGAAGTAAAAACTCATGGTATAACAGTGTATTCACATTGAATACAAGTATATTCCATGCAGTTTACATATAGAAGTAAAAACTCATGGTATAACAGTGTATTCACATTGAATACAAGTATATTCCATGCAGTTTACATATAGAAGTAAAAACTCATGGTATAACAGTGTATTCACATTGAATACAAGTATATTCCATGCAGTTTACATATAGAAGTAAAAACTCATGGTATAACAGTGTATTCACATTGAATACAAGTATATTCCATGCATATAGTTTACATATAGAAGTAAAAACTCATGGTATAACAGTGTATTCACATTGAATACAAGTATATTCCATGCAGTTTAATATAGAAGTAAAAACTATGATAACAGTTAAATTAAACAAGTATATAGAAGTAAAAACATGGTATAAACATGTATAAAGAATGTATTCACATTGAATACAAGTATATTTGATGCTATATTTACATATAGAAAAAGTAAAAACTCATAAAGTAAAATATGTAAATAACAGTGTATTCACATTGAATACAAGTATATTTGATGCTGTTAATAAAGTAACATGGTATAAAGTGTAATATTATATGAAGTAAAAACTCATGGTATAACAGTAAAAACTCATGGTATAACAGTGTAGTCACATTGAATACAAGTATATTTGATGCTGTTTACATATAGAAGTAAAAACTCCATGGTATAACAGTGTATTCACATTGAATACAAGTATATTTGATGCTGTTTACATATAGAAGTAAAAACTCATGGTATAACAGTGTATTCACATTGAATACAAGTATATTCCATGCAGTTTACATATAGAAGTAAAAACTCATGGTATAACAGTGTATTCACATTGAATACAAGTATATTCCATGCAGTTTACATATAGAAGTAAAAACTCATGGTATAACAGTGTATTCACATTGAATACAAGTATATTTGATGCAGTTTACATATAGAAGTAAAAACTCATGGTATAACAGTGTATTCACATTGAATACAAGTATATTCCATGCAGTTTACATATAGAAGTAAAAACTCATGGTATAACAGTGTATTCACATTGAATACAAGTATATTCCATGCAGTTTACATATAGAAGTAAAAACTCATGGTATAACAGTGTATTCACATTGAATACAAGTATATTCCATGCAGTTTACATATAGAAGTAAAAACTCATGGTATAACAGTGTATTCACATTGAATACAAGTATATTTGATGCTGTTTACATATAGAAGTAAAAACTCATGGTATAACAGTGTATTCACATTGAATACAAGTATATTTGATCGTTTACTATATAGAAGTAAAAACTCATGGTATAACAGTGTATTCACATTGAATACAAGTATATTTGATGCTGTTTACATATAGAAGTAAAAACTCATGGTATAACAGTGTATTCACATTGAATACAAGTATATTCCATGCAGTTTACATATAGAAGTAAAAACTCATGGTATAACAGTGTATTCACATTGAATACAAGTATATTCCATGCAGTTTACATATAGAAGTAAAAACTCATGGTATAACAGTGTATTCACATTGAATACAAGTATATTTGATGCTGTTTACATATAGAAGTAAAAACTCATAGTATAACAGTGTATTCACATTGAATACAAGTATATTCCATGCAGTTTACATATAGAAGTAAAAACTCATGGTATAACAGTGTATTCACATTGAATACAAGTATATTTGATGCTGTTTACATATAGAAGTAAAAACTCATGGTATAACAGTGTATTCACATTGAATACAAGTATATTTCCATGCAGTTTACATATAGAAGTAAAAACTCATGGTATAACAGTGTATTCACATTGAATACAAGTATATTCCATGCAGTTTACATATAGAAGTAAAAACTCATGGTATAACAGTGTATTCACATTGAATACAAGTATATTCCATGCAGTTTACATATAGAAGTAAAAACTCATGGTATAACAGTGTATTCACATTGAATACAAGTATATTTGATGCTGTTTACATATAGAAGTAAAAACTCATGGTATAACAGTGTATTCACATTGAATACAAGTATATTTGATGCTGTTTACATATAGAAGTAAAAACTCATGGTATAACAGTGTATTCACATTGAATACAAGTATATTCCATGCAGTTTACATATAGAATAAAAACTCATGGTATAACAGTGTATTCACATTGAATACAAGTATATTCCATGATGCTGTTTACATATAGAAGTAAAAACTCATGGTATAACAGTGTATTCACATTGAATACAAGTATATTCCATGCAGTTTACATATAGAAGTAAAAACTCATGGTATAACAGTGTATTCACATTGAATACAAGTATATTCTGATGCTGTTTACATATAGAAGTAAAAACTCATGGTATAACAGTGTATTCACATTGAATACAAGTATATTTGATGCTGTTTACATATAGAAGTAAAAACTCATGGTATAACAGTGTATTCACATTGAATACAAGTATATTTGATGCTGTTTACATATAGAAGTAAAAACTCATGGTATAACAGTGTATTCACATTGAATACAAGTATATTTGATGCTGTTTACATATAGAAGTAAAAACTCATGGTATAACAGTGTATTCACATTGAATACAAGTATATTCTGATGCTGTTTACATATAGAAGTAAAAACTCATGGTATAACAGTGTATTCACATTGAATACAAGTATATTTGATGCTGTTTACATATAGAAGTAAAAACTCATGGTATAACAGTGTATTCACATTGAATACAAGTATATTCCATGCAGTTTACATATAGAAGTAAAAACTCATGGTATAACAGTGTATTCACATTGAATACAAGTATATTCCATGCAGTTTACATATAGAAGTAAAAACTCATGGTATAACAGTGTATTCACATTGAATACAAGTATATTTGATGCAGTTTACATATAGAAGTAAAAACTCATGGTATAACAGTGTATTCACATTGAATACAAGTATATTCCATGCAGTTTACATATAGAAGTAAAAACTCATGGTATAACAGTGTATTCACATTGAATACAAGTATATTTGATGCTGTTTACATATAGAAGTAAAAACTCATGGTATAACAGTGTATTCACATTGAATACAAGTATATTCCATGCAGTTTACATATAGAAGTAAAAACTCATGGTATAACAGTGTATTCACATTGAATACAAGTATATTCCATGCAGTTTACATATAGAAGTAAAAACTCATGGTATAACAGTGTATTCACATTGAATACAAGTATATTCCATGCAGTTTACATATAGAAGTAAAAACTCATGGTATAACAGTGTATTCACATTGAATACAAGTATATTTGATGCTGTTTACATATAGAAGTAAAAACTCATGGTATAACAGTGTATTCACATTGAATACAAGTATATTTGATGCTGTTTACATATAGAAGTAAAAATTCATGGTATAACAGTGTATTCACATTGAATACAAGTATATTTGATGCTGTTTACATATAGAAGTAAAAACTCATGGTATAACAGTGTATTCACATTGAATACAAGTATATTCCATGCAGTTTACATATAGAAGTAAAAACTCATGGTATAACAGTGTATTCACATTGAATACAAGTATATTCCATGCAGTTTACATATAGAAGTAAAAACTCATGGTATAACAGTGTATTCACATTGAATACAAGTATATTTGATGCTGTTTACATATAGAAGTAAAAACTCATGGTATAACAGTGTATTCACATTGAATACAAGTATATTCCATGCAGTTTACATATAGAAGTAAAAACTCATGGTATAACAGTGTATTCACATTGAATACAAGTATATTTGATGCTGTTTACATATAGAAGTAAAAACTCATGGTATAACAGGGTATTCACATTGAATACAAGTATATTCCATGCAGTTTACATATAGAAGTAAAAACTCATGGTATAACAGTGTATTCACATTGAATACAAGTATATTCCATGCAGTTTACATATAGAAGTAAAAACTCATGGTATAACAGTGTATTCACATTGAATACAAGTATATTCCATGCAGTTTACATATAGAAGTAAAAACTCATGGTATAACAGTGTATTCACATTGAATACAAGTATATTTGATGCTGTTTACATATAGAAGTAAAAACTCATGGTATAACAGTGTATTCACATTGAATACAAGTATATTTGATGCTGTTTACATATAGAAGTAAAAACTCATGGTATAACAGTGTATTCACATTGAATACAAGTATATTCCATGCAGTTTACATATAGAAGTAAAAACTCATGGTATAACAGTGTATTCACATTGAATACAAGTATATTCCATGCAGTTTACATATAGAAGTAAAAACTCATGGTATAACAGTGTATTCACATTGAATACAAGTATATTCCATGCAGTTTACATATAGAAGTAAAAACTCATGGTATAACAGTGTATTCACATTGAATACAAGTATATTTGATGCTGTTTACATATAGAAGTAAAAACTCATGGTATAACAGTGTATTCACATTGAATACAAGTATATTTGATGCTGTTTGCATATAGAAGTAAAAACTCATGGTATAACAGTGTATTCACATTGAATACAAGTATATTTGATGCTGTTTACATATAGAAGTAAAAACTCATGGTATAACAGTGTATTCACATTGAATACAAGTATATTTGATGCTGTTTACATATAGAAGTAAAAACTCATGGTATAACAGTGTATTCACATTGAATACAAGTATATTTGATGCTGTTTACATATAGAAGTAAAAACTCATGGTATAACAGTGTATTCACATGAAAAAAAACAGTATAACAGTGTATTCGTAATTTAATACAAGTATATTCCATGCAGTTTACATATAGAAGTAAAAACTCATGGTATAACAGTGTATTCACATTGAATACAAGTATATTTGATGCAGTTTACATATAGAAGTAAAAACTCATGGTATAACAGTGTATTCACATTGAATACAAGTATATTCCATGCAGTTTACATATAGAAGTAAAAACTCATGGTATAACAGTGTATTTACATTGAATACAAGTATATTTGATGCTGTTTACATATAGAAGTAAAAACTCATGGTATAACAGTGTATTCACATTGAATACAAGTATATTCCATGCAGTTTACATATAGAAGTAAAAACTCATGGTATAACAGTGTATTCACATTGAATACAAGTATATTCCATGCAGTTTACATATAGAAGTAAAAACTCATGGTATAACAGTGTATTCACATTGAATACAAGTATATTCCATGAAGTTTACATATAGAAGTAAAAACTCATGGTATAACAGTGTATTCACATTGAATACAAGTATATTCCATGCAGTTTACATATAGAAGTAAAAACTCATGGTATAACAGTGTATTCATATTGAATACAAGTATATTTGATGCTGTTTACATATAGAAGTAAAAACTCATGGTATAACAGTGTATTCACATTGAATACAAGTATATTTGATGCTGTTTACATATAGAAGTAAAAACTCATGGTATAACAGTGTATTCACATTGAATACAAGTATATTTGATGCTGTTTACATATAGAAGTAAAAACTCATGGTATAACAGTGTATTCACATTGAATATAAGTATATTCCATGCAGTTTACATATAGAAGTAAAAACTCATGGTATAACAGTGTATTCACATTGAATACAAGTATATTCCATGCAGCTTACATATAGAAGTAAAAACTCATGGTATAACAGTGTATTCACATTGAATACAAGTATATTTGATGCTCTTTATTATAGAAGTAAAAACTCATAGTATAACAGTGTATTCACATTGAATACAAGTATATTCCATGCAGTATACATATAGAAGTAAAAACTCATGGTATAACAGTGTATTCACATTGAATACAAGTATATTTGATGCTGTTTACATATAGAAGTAAAAACTCATGGTATAACAGGGTATTCACATGAATACAAGTATATTCCATGCAGTTTACATATAGAAGTAAAAACTCATGGTATAACAGTGTATTCACATTGAATACAAGTATATTCCATGCAGTTTACATATAGAAGTAAAAACTCATGGTATAACAGTGTATTCACATTGAATACAAGTATATTCCATGCAGTTTACTTATAGAAGTAAAAACTCATGGTATAACAGTGTATTCACATTGAATACAAGTATATTTGATGCTGTTCACATATAGAAGTAAAAACTCATGGTATAACAGTGTATTCACATTGAATACAAGTATATTTGATGCTGTTTACATATAGAAGTAAAAACTCATGGTATAACAGTGTATTCACATTGAATACAAGTATATTCCATGCAGTTTACATATAGAAGTAAAAACTCATGGTATAACAGTGTATTCACATTGAATACAAGTATATTCCATGAAGTTTACATATAGAAGTAAAAACTCATGGTATAACAGTGTATTCACATTGAATACAAGTATATTCCATGCAGCTTACATATAGAAGTAAAAACTCATGGTATAACAGTGTATTCACATTGAATACAAGTATATTTGATGCTGTTTACATATAGAAGTAAAAACTCATGGTATAACAGTGTATTCACATTGAATACAAGTATATTTGATGCTGTTCGCATATAGAAGTAAAAACTCATGGTATAACAGTGTATTCACATTGAATACAAGTATATTTGATGCTGTTTACATATAGAAGTAAAAACTCATGGTATAATAGTGTATTCACAATGAATACAAGTATATTTGATGCTGTTTACATATAGAAGTAAAAACTCATGGTATAACAGTGTATTCACATTTAATACAAGTATATGTTAAGTTAAGTCAAGGATATTCTTCATATAGATCTTCACTTATGCAATTGTATTCATGAACATACCTTTAACACAAGAATAGATAAGATGTAATACTTAATTGTATAAGTTGAGAGAGACGTTGACACGTAGGTGGCAGAAAGTCAAGAGAGCGAGTCACACATTTGTCACGTCAAAAGAAGAGATTAAGAGGTTGGGACATCACATAAGGCTAAACAGTAGGAATGAGTTCAGGTAATACTAAACGGTAATAATGAGGTTTGCCTATTTCAACACTTCCACTCAAACCTTAATATTTACAAGCTGGAACTCTTGATCCCGATTTCTTCTCTTAGCCAATTGAAGCGGGCAGCTGCCAAAGGTTTTGTTAGAATGTCAGCCAATTGATTGTTGGTATCAACATACGAGATATTGATTTCTCCTCCTTCCTGTTGATCCCGAATGTAGGGGTATTTGATGTCAATGTGTTTGGTGCGTTGGTGTGAATCCGGATTACGCACGAGACGGACAGCACTCTGGTTATCGCAGAGTAGGGGAATAGGATTCGTTTCTTGCAGTCCCAGTTCAATAAGTAGCCGTTTTAACCAGACAGCTTCTCGTGTTGATTCGCAGGCCGCAATGTACTCGGATTCGGTCGTTGAGAGACTTGTGCATTTCTGCCGCTTGCAGCCCCAGGCGACGGGTCCTCCATGGAGTAGAAATACATATCCAGTGGTTGAGCGTCGTGTTTCAACATCTCCAGCATAGTCCGCATCTGTAAAACCTGTAAGTGTACTACTGGAGCTTCCACTGAAACAAAGACCGTAATTGCGGGTTCCTGATAAATACGATAGGATTCGTTTGACTCCTTCCCAGTGGGCAGGTCCAGGGTTGTGACTGAATCTAGCTACTTGGTTGGTTGCGAAAGCAATGTCTGGTCGAGTGGTGGACGTCAAATACATAAGGCAACCGACGGCTTCTTGATAGGGGGTAGTTTGCATCGACAGTTCTTCTTCTTCGTTGGTTGGTGCCATAGCTGGTGTCAGTCTGCCACTCGGATCAGATGGAATGGTTTTTGGATGGCATGACTCCATTTTAAATTTGTTCAGGATTTTAGTTATGAAATCAGTTTGAGTGATTAAGATTTTGCGGTGTTCTCGTCTTCTAGTGATTTCGAGCCCCACGAATCGATCTGCTGCCATTGTTCGCATGTCAAAGTGGTTCTTCAGATGTTCAAGAATTGTGTTGACTGTTGTTGGGTTGTTGCTGCATACCAATCCATCGTCAACCCAGATGGCGACATACGTAATCTCCACTTGTTGACGGCGGAAGTAGACACATGGATCTGTTGTACTACGGGTCAAACCGAACTTCACCAGAAATTTGTTGAATTCTTGATTCCACATGCGCGGAGCCTGTTTGAGTCCATAGATCGACTTCTTCAGCAGACACACATTTGGTTTGTTCTCGAGGTCTATGAAACCGTCTGGCTGCTCTAGATACAGTTCTTCTTCTAGATGTCCGTATAAGAAGGCCGTTTTAATATCCAGTTGGATAAGTTCGAGATCCAGCGCCGCAGCCGTAGAGAGTATGACACGGAGGGAGTCGTAGGTTACTACTGGGGCATAAGTTTCTCCATAGTCAATTCCTTGACGTTGGGTGTAACCCTTGGCCACCAGTCGCGCCTTGTATCTTGGGGGCGCACCATTGAGGCCTGGTTTCACTTTAAATATCCACTGGCTTTTGATGGTTTTCTGTCCAGCGGGAAGCGGCATTAGGATCCATGTTCGGTTTTTGATGAGTGAGAGATATTCCTCTTCTATCGCTGCTTTCCAAAGCGTTGCCTCCTCACATGAAACTGCCTCTTGGTAATTAACTGGTTCAAATTGGTCAGCTAGTAGTGAGATTTCAGATACCAACATTGCCTGTGAAGCCTTCTTTTTTTCGTTGTAGATTGCAACTCTAGCTGATCTGCGGTGTGGTACGTCGTAGTTTAGTTGAGTGTCCTTTTCTTTTATTTCAGTGATGCTTTCGATGACTGCTGGTGTTGGCTCGATCGGGATTTTGATCAACGGTGGATTGTTGTCAAGAGTGCTTTTATTGCAGGTAGACGGGACCTCTTGAATAATTTCTGTTGGTTGTTCAGATGGAAACTCGACGTCTGGGACGATTGGAGTAGGCTCATCAATAGGGCTCGATGTGAACACGTTTGCTGGGCCAGTCTGTTGGTTTTCCTTTGATTGTTCTGTGTCTTCAAGTATCCACATAGGTATAGGATGTGGTTGTTCGTCAAATAAGACGTCACGGCTTATCTTTATTCTTTGTGTTACCGGGTCCCATCCACGATAGGCCTTTGATGTGTCGCAATATCCCATAAAGATGCATTGAAGACTTTTGGCGTCTAGCTTCTGGCGGCTTGCGTCCGGAATGTGAATGTACATTTTTGATCAAAATATTCTCAGATGTGAGATGTCAGGCTTGCTTCCGTACCATGTCTCGTAAGGTGTGACACTTCCCGTTCGTGAGAGAATACGATTTAGCGTGTACACGGCACAGTTGACGGCTTCAGCCCACAGCTTCAGCGGAATGCCTTTAGAGTGGAGGAGGCTTCTTGCGGCTTCCATAATGGTTCTGTTGCTTCGCTCCGCCACGCCGTTTTGCTCTGGAGAGTGAGGAGCACTAGTTTCATGCTTGATACCTTTGATGGCCAGCCAGTCTGCAAAGGTTTTTCCAAGGAATTCTCCTCCGTTGTCGGAGCGCAAAACTCGAACCTTCCTCTTCGTCTCATTTTCCACTCTGGCTACAAACGCTTGAAAGAGTGATTCAACTTCAGATTTATTTTTCATATAGTGGACTACTGTCCATCCGCTGAAATCATCCTTAAACAGGACAAAATATCGGGCCCCGGCTGGTGTGGCTATTTGCATGGGGCCACATACGTCCGAGTGTATAAGCTCTCCTATTTCCTTTGCTCGTGTACGTCCTTCTGGGAAGGGGGACCTGTGCATTTTTCCGTAAACGCAGCCTGGGCATGGTGCCGAGGGAACCTCTCTGTCTGCCTCTAGATTGAGTCCGTTTACTAGTTGTTTAGATGCCATTTGCAGGATGGTTTTGTAGTTCGCATGGACAAGGCGTTGGTGCCATGTCGACAATGGTATTAGTCGTGTAGCTAGAAGTGACTCCTCTTGATTTGGTTTGACAGTAAGGTCCATATGATAAAGTCCTTTTCCGATTCGTCGTCCTTTAAGTGTTGTCTTGTTGTCGTAACTGAGTATAACTTCGTCTTCAACAAAGTATGCTTCTATCCCACTTGTGGTTGCGGCAGCAATCGAGTACAGGTTGGCTCCAAGTGTGGGTACGTAGAGTACTTCTTTTATAACAGTGGGATGTACTGTGCCATCAATTAGGGCGAATATTTCTACGTTTCCTGTCCCTAGGACAGACAAACTGGTGCCACCAATGCCTTTCACGCTCCGCGTACCAGGTTGAATTGGAGTGAAGTTAGTTAGCATTGACCGTTGATCAGTCATGTGACTTGTTGCTCCTGAGTCGGCAACCCAGTCATAGTTGCTTCTTGGTTTGAAGCATGTTGAGGAATGAAAACTATAGTCGTCTTCTACCTGTTCGCCACCAGCCATATTAGCTTGCTCGTTGTTTACGTGGGAGTTATTCGATGCGTCTTCTTCATCTCTTTGTCGTTTGCGACAAACCGCTATTGTATGGCCTGGCTTTGTGCAGTAATGGCATTCGACCCTAGGTCTTTTTGGTGCAGGACCATCCCTAGGTTGGTTGAACTGCATGCGTTGGTTGAAGCCTCCTCTCATACCTCCTCTTCCTCGAGAAACTCCTCTCGCTCCACGTCTGCTGGAGCCAGTTGAATAGAAACGGTTTTGTTGAGGGAAATTCGACGAGAAGAAAGCTGTGTCGCTTGGATCAGGGTCACCATTGTTGTACATTTTCGTCATGCACTCTTCTTTAAGGAGTCTGGATGTGAGAAGAGCGATGGTTTTGTCTGCTTCAGCCACGTTGTCCCAAGCTGATATGAAGTGTCGGTAGCTGGGAGGGAGAGTACACGTTATTTTTGTCATAACTTGAAGGTCCGACACTGGTGCATCTAGGTCACTGAGTGTGTTGGCCATGCACTCAACAGCTGTGATATGAGTCATTATGTCATGACCTGGTGTAAAAGAATATTCCCGTAAATGTATAATGTGAAAGATGCAAGAGTTGTGATTTCATGAATACCTGGTTGGTACTTGTATTCAAAGAACTGTTTTTGGAGAAGATGTTTGTTCTCAGCAGCGCACTGTAGATGTTGGGAAGTCAGTCTGGTCCACATTTCGAATGCTGTTTTGCAGTTCAACAGTGTGCGTTGAGGCTGTTTCTCGATAGTGGCTATGAGGAAGTTTCGTGCCAGCACATCCTTTTGCTTCCAGCTCGTTATGGCTTCAATGTTCGTGACTACACCGTCTTTGTTCACTGTCTAAGATTAGATACATGAGTTATTAACTCGCAGACTATTTTGTGAATCTGAAATTGTCTTACCTCATTTGGTAGAGTTTCGCTTCCATCCACTACTGGGATTAGGTTGTGCTGTTCAAGCATCAGCCAGCAACCAAGCTTCCAAAGTGGGAAATTGCTTCCGTCAAATTTCACGATATGATTGATATCTTTTGATATAGAACTTGCCATCTTGACTTAGATAGTAGGTTCGTGGACTGGGCCCATAACCTGTTAAGTTAAGTCAAGGATATTCTTCATATAGATCTTCACTTATGCAATTGTATTCATGAACATACCTTTAACACAAGAATAGATAAGATGTAATACTTAATTGTATAAGTTGAGAGAGACGTTGACACGTAGGTGGCAGAAAGTCAAGAGAGCGAGTCACACACTTGTCACGTCAAAAGAAGAGATTAAGAGGTTGGGACATCACATAAGGCTAAACAGTAGGAATGAGTTCAGGTAATACTAAACGGTAATAATGAGGTTTGCCTATTTCAACAGTATATTCCATGCAGTTTACATATAGATGTAAAAACTCATGGTATAACAGTGTATTCACATTGAATACAAGTATATTCCATGCAGTTTACATATAGAAGTAAAAACTCATGGTATAACAGTGTATTCACATTGAATACAAGTATATTCGATGCAGTTTACATATAGAAGTAAAAACTCATGGTATAACAGTGTATTCACATTGAATAAAGTATATTTGATGCTGTTTACATATAGAACTAAAAACTCATGGTATAACAGTGTATTCACATTGAATACAAGTATATTCCATGCAGTTTACATATAGAAGTAAAAACTCATGGTATAACAGTGTATTCACATTGAATACAAGTATATTCCATGCAGTTTACATATAGAAGTAAAAACTCATGGTATAACAGTGTATTCACATTGAATACAAGTATATTCCATGCAGTTTACATATAGAAGTAAAAACTCATGGTATAACAGTGTATTCACATTGAATACAAGTATATTCCATGCAGTTTACATATAGAAGTAAAAACTCATGGTATAACAGTGTATTCACATTGAATACAAGTATATTCCATGCAGTTTACATATAGAAGTAAAAACTCATGGTATAACAGTGTATTCACATTGAATACAAGTATATTTGATGCAGTTTACATATAGAAGTAAAAACTCATGGTATAACAGTGTATTCACATTGAATACAAGTATATTCCATGCAGTTTACATATAGAAGTAAAAACTCATGGTATAACAGTGTATTCACATTGAATACAAGTATATTCCATGCAGTTTACATATAGAAGTAAAAATTCATGGTATAACAGTGTATTCACATTGAATACAAGTATATTCCATGCAGTTTACATATAGAAGTAAAAACTCATGGTATAACAGTGTATTCACATTGAATACAAGTATATTTGATGCTGTTTACATATAGAAGTAAAAACTCATGGTATAACAGTGTATTCACATTGAATACAAGTATATTCCATGCAGTTTACATATAGAAGTAAAAACTCATGGTATAACAGTGTATTCACATTGAATACAAGTATATTCCATGCAGTTTACATATAGAAGTAAAAACTCATGGTATAACAGTGTATTCACATTGAATACAAGTATATTCCATGCAGTTTACATATAGAAGTAAAAACTCATGGTATAACAGTGTATTCACATTGAATACAAGTATATTTGATGCTGTTTACATATAGAAGTAAAAACTCATGGTATAACAGTGTATTCACATTGAATACAAGTATATTCCATGCAGTTTACATATAGAAGTAAAAACTCATGGTATAACAGTGTATTCACATTGAATACAAGTATATTCCATGCAGTTTACATATAGAAGTAAAAACTCATGGTATAACAGTGTATTCACATTGAATACAAGTATATTTGATGCAGTTTACATATAGAACTAAAAACTCATGGTATAACAGTGTATTCACATTGAATACAAGTATATTTGATGCAGTTTACATATAGAAGTAAAAACTCATGGTATAACAGTGTATTCACATTGAATACAAGTATATTTGATGCTGTTTACATATAGAAGTAAAAACTCATGGTATAACAGTGTATTCACATTGAATACAAGTATATTCCATGCAGTTTACATATAGAAGTAAAAACTCATGGTATAACAGTGTATTCACATTGAATACAAGTATATTCCATGCAGTTTACATATAGAAGTAAAAACTCATGGTATAACAGTGTATTCACATTGAATACAAGTATATTTGATGCTGTTTACATATAGAAGTAAAAACTCATGGTATAACAGTGTATTCACATTGAATACAAGTATATTCCATGCAGTTTACATATAGAAGTAAAAACTCATGGTATAACAGTGTATTCACATTGAATACAAGTATATTTGATGCTGTTTACATATAGAAGTAAAAACTCATGGTATAACAGTGTATTCACATTGAATACAAGTATATTCCATGCAGTTTACATATAGAAGTAAAAACTCATGGTATAACAGTGTATTCACATTGAATACAAGTATATTCCATGCAGTTTACATATAGAAGTAAAAACTCATGGTATAACAGTGTATTCACATTGAATACAAGTATATTCCATGCAGTTTACATATAGAAGTAAAAACTCATGGTATAACAGTGTATTCACATTGAATACAAGTATATTCCATGCAGTTTACATATAGAAGTAAAAACTCATGGTATAACAGTGTATTCACATTGAATACAAGTATATTCCATGCAGTTTACATATAGAAGTAAAAACTCATGGTATAACAGTGTATTCACATTGAATACAAGTATATTTGATGCTGTTTACATATAGAAGTAAAAACTCATGGTATAACAGTGTATTCACATTGAATACAAGTATATTCCATGCAGTTTACATATAGAAGTAAAAACTCATGGTATAACAGTGTATTCACATTGAATACAAGTATATTCCATGCAGTTTACATATAGAAGTAAAAACTCATGGTATAACAGTGTATTCACATTGAATACAAGTATATTTGATGCAGTTTACATATAGAAGTAAAAACTCATGGTATAACAGTGTATTCACATTGAATACAAGTATATTTGATGCTGTTTACATATAGAAGTAAAAACTCATGGTATAACAGTGTATTCACATTGAATACAAGTATATTCCATGCAGTTTACATATAGAAGTAAAAACTCATGGTATAACAGTGTATTCACATTGAATACAAGTATATTCCATGCAGTTTACATATAGAAGTAAAAACTCATGGTATAACAGTGTATTCACATTGAATACAAGTATATTCCATGCAGTTTACATATAGAAGTAAAAACTCATGGTATAACAGTGTATTCACATTGAATACAAGTATATTCCATGCAGTTTACATATAGAAGTAAAAACTCATGGTATAACAGTGTATTCACATTGAATACAAGTATATTCCATGCAGTTTACATATAGAAGTAAAAACTCATGGTATAACAGTGTATTCACATTGAATACAAGTATATTCCATGCAGTTTACATATAGAAGTAAAAACTCATGGTATAACAGTGTATTCACATTGAATACAAGTATATTCCATGCAGTTTACATATAGAAGTAAAAACTCATGGTATAACAGTGTATTCACATTGAATACAAGTATATTCCATGCAGTTTACATATAGAACTAAAAACTCATGGTATAACAGTGTATTCACATTGAATACAAGTATATTCCATGCAGTTTACATATAGAAGTAAAAACTCATGGTATAACAGTGTATTCACATTGAATACAAGTATATTTGATGCTGTTTACATATAGAAGTAAAAACTCATGGTATAACAGTGTATTCACATTGAATACAAGTATATTCGATGCAGTTTACATATAGAAGTAAAAACTCATGGTATAACAGTGTATTCACATTGAATACAAGTATATTTGATGCTGTTTACATATAGAAGTAAAAACTCATGGTATAACAGTGTATTCACATTGAATACAAGTATATTTGATGCTGTTTACATATAGAAGTAAAAACTCATGGTATAACAGTGTATTCACATTGAATACAAGTATATTCCATGCAGTTTACATATAGAAGTAAAAACTCATGGTATAACAGTGTATTCACATTGAATACAAGTATATTCCATGCAGTTTACATATAGAAGTAAAAACTCATGGTATAACAGTGTATTCACATTGAATACAAGTATATTCCATGCAGTTTACATATAGAAGTAAAAACTCATGGTATAACAGTGTATTCACATTGAATACAAGTATATTCGATGCAGTTTACATATAGAAGTAAAAACTCATGGTATAACAGTGTATTCACATTGAATACAAGTATATTTGATGCAGTTTACATATAGAAGTAAAAACTCATGGTATAACAGTGTATTCACATTGAATACAAGTATATTCCATGCAGTTTACATATAGAAGTAAAAACTCATGGTATAACAGTGTATTCACATTGAATACAAGTATATTCCATGCAGTTTACATATAGAACTAAAAACTCATGGTATAACAGTGTATTCACATTGAATACAAGTATATTCAATGCAGTTTACATATAGAAGTAAAAACTCATGGTATAACAGTGTATTCACATTGAATACAAGTATATTTGATGCTGTTTACATATAGAAGTAAAAACTCATGGTATAACAGTGTATTCACATTGAATACAAGTATATTCCATGCAGTTTACATATAGAAGTAAAAACTCATGGTATAACAGTGTATTCACATTGAATACAAGTATATTTGATGCAGTTTACATATAGAAGTAAAAACTCATGGTATAACAGTGTATTCACATTGAATACAAGTATATTTGATGCTGTTTACATATAGAAGTAAAAACTCATGGTATAACAGTGTATTCACATTGAATACAAGTATATTTGATGCTGTTTACATATAGAAGTAAAAACTCATGGTATAACAGTGTATTCACATTGAATACAAGTATATTTGATGCAGTTTACATATAGAAGTAAAAACTCATGATATAACAGTGTATTCACATTGAATACAAGTATATTCCATGCAGTTTACATATAGAAGTAAAAACTCATGGTATAACAGTGTATTCACATTGAATACAAGTATATTTCATGCAGTTTACTTATAGAAGTAAAAACTCATGGTATAACAGTGTATTGCACTCAAACGTTCCGTTCCCCTTAAGGGTGTTGACACTGTATTTGCCAGCTCTTTCATAGATGGCGCGATAGCGCACTTTCTTTTCTTATGCCATGGGAGGCCCCAGAACCCTCAGACCTGTTTCAGCTCCGGAATAGTTAAGATGTCAATTGATCCTAACGAGGCCAGAGGCGGGAGTGGCAGGCGTAGAAGACAGTCTGCCGTCCCGTCCTTGGACCCGCGCGTTCATAACTTTGTAGATTTAATTGACGTAGAACAAGTTGGTGAAGTTAGCCAAGATGATGAAGTGTCAGTGCCAAGTGAGTCGTCGGCGGAACGCCGAGCCTATGCAGAGATCGAGAGGATGCGGCAGCAACGGGAATTTGAGAGGCAGCAACGTGACAGGGAGAGGCAGGAAGAAACGGAGCGACGTCGACGGGAGAGGCAAGAACGCCACCAGCAGCGGGATCGCGAGGGTCGCCTTCGACGAGAGCAAGAGGCCGGTCGTCGTTCGAGGGAAGAACGTCGCAACCGCGATGCACGCCCCAGATCCAGGTCCCCGCACCGCTCCAGACCGTCCCAGACGCCCGTAGTTCCGGCGCCTCCCGCCACGAGAAATGCACTTCCACCGTCGCCGCCGCCGTCGGCCGGGACATCGGAAAGATCTCAGCATCCAAGAAAGGTCCTGGTCTCGAAAGAAGATTCGAGAAACCTCGCCGACTGGCTGAACAAGAGCGTCACGCCAGCCGAACTGAAGGGTTTTGCAGACAAATACCCGATTGAATTCGAAAAGAAAGAATTCAGCCTGGCTCCTCCACGTCTGGACGACTGGATGACCAGGCGACTAAAAGAGTCCGCCGCCCACAAACCAGCCGAAGCGGCAGAGAAAACGTGGCTTTCGGTACAGCTTAAGGTCCTGGACATAGCAGGACCGCTTGTCTATCTCCACCAGCTGACGAAGCAGGGTCGCCCGCTGGACATGGAAGAGGTGTCCGAAAACGTTAAAGTGGCGCTGGAGCTAACAGCCGCAGCGTCCTACGACATCAACCGTAGAAGACGCCGGAACATCCTCAACCATACCGACCCTCGCTCCGACTACTTGCTGGAGGACCCCAAATCCTTTTCAAGCAAGCAAACAGTTTCGTCACTGTTTGGCAAACGCTTCCTCGAAGCCATGTTGAAAGAAGCGGACCAAGACGAAAAACTAAGCCGTCGTGGTCCACCAGGCCCAGCCCCCAAAACAGCTGGAGGACCGGTAACACGATCAAAATCCGGCAGAGGAGGCAGAGGGCAATTTCCATTCGACAACGATCGAGGCGGCGGACGTGGGAGAAGGTATGTAACCACTCAAAATGAGTTAATTTTTAGCATGCCCCATCCCCCTCCAGCCTCGTTTTGGCGGGGGAAGACTACGCTTTTTTCAGACAAACTGGGGGCGTTTTTCGTCGGACCCGTGGGTTCTTTCGACCATTTCAAATGGCCTTCGAATTGATTTTTTGTCCGTCCCTTTTCAATCCTTTCCCCCACCGACGATTCGTATGTCAGAGGAAATGGGAAAGGTTTGCGACGAGGAAGTGGTTAGCTTATTAGAAAAAAAGGCCATTGAGGAGACATCCGATTCGGACGGATTTTTTAGTGCCCTTTTTGTAATACCAAAAAAAGCGGGGGGCTATAGGCCCATTGTTAACTTAAAAGCGCTCAACAACTTCGTCGCATACTCCCATTTTAAAATGGAAGGCCTCGACGCAGTCAAGCAACTTTTAGAACCGGGAGACTTTATGACCAAAATAGACCTTAAAGACGCCTATTTGTTCATCCCGGTGCTAAAAGAGCACAAAAAATTTCTCCGTTTTTGTTTGGGGGATAAAAAATTCCAATTTACTTGCCTCCCATTCGGACTGTCGGCCGCACCGAGGGTATTCACTAAGGTTATGAAGGTAGTCATGGGCCATCTTAGATCAAAAGGAATCAGGCTGATCATCTACCTTGACGACATCCTGATTCTGAGTCGTTCCTTTTCGGAAGCATTAGACCACTGCGCAGTGGTGGCGGAAACGCTGACCTCACTTGGTTTCGTTATTAACGAAGCAAAATCAATCAAGCAGCCAGTCCAACGCATAGACTATCTAGGTGTAGTAGTAGATTCCACCAAACTTTCCTTCGCGCTCCCCCAGGAAAAAATGGACCAGGTTTTGAAACTCTGCAAAAAGGCGCTCGGAAGTAAAGATATCACTTTAAGGGATATCTCTAAAATTTTAGGCAACTTCGCGTGGGCCATCCATTCCATTCCTTTTGCGCAGATGCACTACAGACAAATTCAGGATTTCCATATACAACAATTGCACAAATGGGACCGTGATTTGTCAAAAAGAATTATACTCCCGGCGGAAGCGCGGAGCAACTTGGATTGGTGGATTAACAACTTGCAAATTGTAAACGGAAAACCTTTTTTCCCACGCTCCCCTCATTTAGAAATCTATTCAGACGCATCACTGTCAGGGTGGGGCGCTGTTTGCGACGATGTTAGAACCAGAGGTCCGTGGACCGCAGCAGATAGAAATCGCCACATTAACGAGCTCGAAATCTTGGCTGCTTTTCACGCAGTCAAGTCATTCGCCGGCAGTTCATCGAAAATCGCAATCAAACTCTATCTTGATAATAGCACGGCCGTTTGCTATATCAACAAGGGGGGCGGCACAAGATCGATTGGTCTATCGATTCTGGCTAATCTGCTCAACTCATTCTGTGAGGAACGCAGCATTTCGCTCGAAGCATTTTTTCTTCCGGGGAAATTTAATGTCGAGGCGGACGAAGAGTCGAGAGCGGCGTCAGACAGTAGCGACTGGATGCTTTGCCGTCGATCCTTCCAGGCGATCGATAACATATGGGCGACAGACGTCGACTTGTTTTCGGCAAGTTGGAACCACCAGCATGACCGCTTCATTTCTTGGCGGCCTCAACCGGGAGCATGGGCAGTCAATGCCTTTTCGAAGAACTGGGGAGAGTTTAAAGCTTACGCCTTTCCCCCCTTCTCTATGATCTCCCGTTGCCTGGCCAAAGTGAAAGCGGAAGAAGCAAGACTGCTTCTCATCTGCCCAGTATGGCCCAGCCAAATTTGGTTCCCGTCGCTGCTGGAATTAGCGTGCGATACCCCGCGCATCCTCCCGCCCAGATCTGATATTTTGCTTTCAGCCCAGGGCGACTACCATCCACTGGCAGAGAAAAGTCAGCTTCTTCTATCCGCCTGGATGTTATCAGGACAAGCCTGTCAGACCAAGGCCTTCCGTCAAAAGTGGTCGACCTTTTGCTGGCAGGAAGCCGTCCAGCCACGAATACTGCATACCAGGCCGCCTGGCACTCTTGGTCAGATTGGTGTGCTGAACAGCATACCAATCCCATGTCTAGCACTTTGAGCTCGGTCCTCTCGTACCTGACTCATCTTTTTGAGATGGGTAAGTCATACAGCACAATTAATCTTCACAGATCAATGCTGTCGATGACCTTAGGGCCAATCGACCACTTCCAAGTAGGTTCACATCCGCTAGTAGTCAAATTATTAAGAGCCACCTATAATTTAAACCCTCCTAAACCTAAATATAGCTTTACATGGGACCCTAATGTCGTGTTAGATTTCGCCAAGGCGGATGGTGAGAACGAATCACTCCGCCTCAATAGGTTGTCGGCCAAACTGACCACGTTAATAGCGCTTACTTCCCTGCTGCGCGTATCCGAAATCGCGGCAATCGAGAGGAGCTCCGTTCGATTCGACGATGGAGCCGCAACTCTTTTTTTGTCGAAGCCAAGAAAGTCCCAGCACCAAGGCCCGCTTTCCTCAATCAAGATCCCTCGATGCCCGGACAAAATAGTTTGCCCGGTAGACTGCCTAGGGTTTTACATTTACGTCACAGACCCCATCAGACCGGCCGGCAACGTAGACAGGCTATTGATTAGCAACATCGCCCCATATCGCCCGGTCTCGGCATCTACAGTAGCGAGGTGGATTAAATCTTACATGGAGAGGGCCGGAGTGGACACACAAACCTTCTCTGCGCATTCAACGAGAGGTGCAGCGGCCTCAAAGGCAGTCGCTTCAGGAGTGCCAATTGAATCCGTTCTTACGGCTGCCCAGTGGTCAAGAGAATCTACCTTCGCTAGATTTTATCATAGACCCATTGCCCCATCTGAAATCGCTTTTCAAGATAACGTCAGCAGCGAACAGCTTTAAAATCACCCTTAAGGGGAACGGAACGTTTGAGTGCAATTATTGGTTGCTCGAGGGATGGCTCGGCCATCCCGATGGGCAACCTGAATTGCACGAAAGTAAGAGAAGAGAACCCTTAAGGGTCTCTATTTCCCGCCCTCTCCACCCGTATATTTTTCCGTTCATCTGTCTTATTCTGCTCGGTTTGTTAATTGGCCCCTCCCTTTTATCTCCTTTTTACAGAGGAGGAAGAAGCCGTGGCAGAGGAAGACGTGGCCGAGGAGGCCAGCATTCCGCCAATCATTAGAAGACGCGGAGATTGCGGAACGCTCCACCTAACTTTATGTTTTTTGTTTCGAGCGCAAGCGCATCTTTCGCATTTCAATTCTTTGATTTTGTAAGGGAATTCTTCCCATTTTTTGTTTGTATTTACCCAAACGTTCGGACTGTCACAGGTTTGAGGGTTCTGGGGCCTCCCATGGCATAAGAAAAGAAAGTGCGCTATCGCGCCATCTATGAAAGAGCTGGCAAATACAGTGTCAACACCCTTAAGGGTTCTCTTCTCTTACTTTCGTGCAATTCAGGTTGCCCATCGGGATGGCCGAGCCATCCCTCGAGCAACCAATAATTCACATTGAATACAAGTATATTTCATGCAGTTTACATATAGAAGTAAAAACTCATGGTATAACAGTGTATTCACATTGAATACAAGTATATTCCATGCAGTTTACATATAGAAGTAAAAACTCATGGTATAACAGTGTATTCACATTGAATACAAGTATATTCCATGCAGTTTACATATAGAAGTAAAAACTCATGGTATAACAGTGTATTCACATTGAATACAAGTATATTCCATGCAGTTTACATATAGAAGTAAAAACTCATGGTATAACAGTGTATTCACATTGAATACAAGTATATTTGATGCTGTTTACATATAGAACTAAAAACTCATGGTATAACAGTGTATTCACATTGAATACAAGTATATTCCATGCAGTTTACATATAGAAGTAAAAACTCATGGTATAACAGTGTATTCACATTGAATACAAGTATATTCCATGCAGTTTACATATAGAAGTAAAAACTCATGGTATAACAGTGTATTCACATTGAATACAAGTATATTCCATGCAGTTTACATATAGAAGTAAAAACTCATGGTATAACAGTGTATTCACATTGAATACAAGTATATTCCATGCAGTTTACATATAGAAGTAAAAACTCATGGTATAACAGTGTATTCACATTGAATACAAGTATATTCCATGCAGTTTACATATAGAAGTAAAAACTCATGGTATAACAGTGTATTCACATTGAATACAAGTATATTCCATGCAGTTTACATATAGAAGTAAAAACTCATGGTATAACAGTGTATTCACATTGAATACAAGTATATTCCATGCAGTTTACATATAGAAGTAAAAACTCATGGTATAACAGTGTATTCACATTGAATACAAGTATATTCCATGCAGTTTACATATAGAAGTAAAAACTCATGGTATAACAGTGTATTCACATTGAATACAAGTATATTCCATGCAGTTTACATATAGAAGTAAAAACTCATGGTATAACAGTGTATTCACATTGAATACAAGTATATTCCATGCAGTTTACATATAGAAGTAAAAACTCATGGTATAACAGTGTATTCACATTGAATACAAGTATATTTCATGCTGTTTACATATAGAAGTAAAAACTCATGGTATAACAGTGTATTCACATTGAATACAAGTATATTCCATGCAGTTTACATATAGAAGTAAAAACTCATGGTATAACAGTGTATTCACATTGAATACAAGTATATTCCATGCAGTTTACATATAGAAGTAAAAACTCATGGTATAACAGTGTATTCACATTGAATACAAGTATATTCCATGCAGTTTACATATAGAAGTAAAAACTCATGGTATAACAGTGTATTCACATTGAATACAAGTATATTTTCATGCTGTTTACATATAGAAGTAAAAACTCATGGTATAACAGTGTATTCACATTGAATACAAGTATATTCCATGCAGTTTACATATAGAAGTAAAAACTCATGGTATAACAGTGTATTCACATTGAATACAAGTATATTTCCATGCTGTTTACATATAGAAGTAAAAACTCATGGTATAACAGTGTATTCACATTGAATACAAGTATATTCCATGCAGTTTACATATAGAAGTAAAAACTCATGGTATAACAGTGTATTCACATTGAATACAAGTATATTTCATGCTGTTTACATATAGAAGTAAAAACTCATGGTATAACAGTGTATTCACATTGAATACAAGTATATTCCATGCAGTTTACATATAGAAGTAAAAACTCATGGTATAACAGTGTATTCACATTGAATACAAGTATATTTGATGCTGTTTACATATAGAACTAAAAACTCAGGGTATAACAGTGTATTCACATTGAATACAAGTATATTCCATGCAGTTTACATATAGAAGTAAAAACTCATGGTATAACAGTGTATTCACATTGAATACAAGTATATTCCATGCAGTTTACATATAGAAGTAAAAACTCATGGTATAACAGTGTATTCACATTGAATACAAGTATATTCCATGCAGTTTACATATAGAAGTAAAAACTCATGGTATAACAGTGTATTCACATTGAATACAAGTATATTCCATGCAGTTTACATATAGAAGTAAAAACTCATGGTATAACAGTGTATTCACATTGAATACAAGTATATTTCATGCTGTTTACATATAGAAGTAAAAACTCATGGTATAACAGTGTATTCACATTGAATACAAGTATATTCCATGCAGTTTACATATAGAAGTAAAAACTCATGGTATAACAGTGTATTCACATTGAATACAAGTATATTCCATGCAGTTTACATATAGAAGTAAAAACTCATGGTATAACAGTGTATTCACATTGAATACAAGTATATTTCATGCAGTTTACATATAGAAGTAAAAACTCATGGTATAACAGTGTATTCACATTGAATACAAGTATATTTCATGCAGTTTACATATAGAAGTAAAAACTCATGGTATAACAGTGTATTCACATTGAATACAAGTATATTTCCATGCAGTTTACATATAGAAGTAAAAACTCATGGTATAACAGTGTATTCACATTGAATACAAGTATATTTCATGCTGTTTACATATAGAAGTAAAAACTCATGGTATAACAGTGTATTCACATTGAATACAAGTATATTCCATGCAGTTTACATATAGAAGTAAAAACTCATGGTATAACAGTGTATTCACATTGAATACAAGTATATTTCATGCTGTTTACATATAGAACTAAAAACTCATGGTATAACAGTGTATTCACATTGAATACAAGTATATTCCATGCAGTTTACATATAGAAGTAAAAACTCATGGTATAACAGTGTATTCACATTGAATACAAGTATATTTCATGCTGTTTACATATAGAAGTAAAAACTCATGGTATAACAGTGTATTCACATTGAATACAAGTATATTCCATGCAGTTTACATATAGAAGTAAAAACTCATGGTATAACAGTGTATTCACATTGAATACAAGTATATTCCATGCCAGTTTACATATAGAAGTAAAAACTCATGGTATAACAGTGTATTCACATTGAATACAAGTATATTCCATGCAGTTTACATATAGAAGTAAAAACTCATGGTATAACAGTGTATTCACATTGAATACAAGTATATTCCATGCAGTTTACATATAGAAGTAAAAACTCATGGTATAACAGTGTATTCACATTGAATACAAGTATATTTCATGCTGTTTACATATAGAAGTAAAAACTCATGGTATAACAGTGTATTCACATTGAATACAAGTATATTCCATGCAGTTTACATATAGAAGTAAAAACTCATGGTATAACAGTGTATTCATCATTGAATACAAGTATATTCCATGCAGTTTACATATAGAAGTAAAAACTCATGGTATAACAGTGTATTCACATTGAATACAAGTATATTCCATGCAGTTTACATATAAAGTAAAAACTCATGGTATAACAGTGTATTCACATTGAGATACAAGTATATTTGATGCTGTTTACATATAGAAGTAAAAACTCATGGTATAACAGTGTATTCACATTGAATACAAGTATATTCCATGCAGTTTACATATAGAAGTAAAAACTCTGATGGTATAACAGTGTATTCACATTGAATACAAGTATATTTCCATGCTGTTTACATATAGAACTAAAAACTCATGGTATAACAGTGTATTCACATTGAATACAAGTATATTCCATGCTAGTTTACATATAGAAGTAAAAACTCATGGTATAACAGTGTATTCACATTGAATACAAGTATATTTCATGCTGTTTACATATAGAAGTAAAAACTCATGGTATAACAGTGTATTCACATTGAATACAAGTATATTCCATGCAGTTTACATATAGAAGTAAAAACTCATGGTATAACAGTGTATTCACATTGAATACAAGTATATTTCCATGCAGTTTACATATAGAAGTAAAAACTCATGGTATAACAGTGTATTCACATTGAATACAAGTATATTCCATGCAGTTTACATATAGAAGTAAAAACTCATGGTATAACAGTGTATTCACATTGAATACAAGTATATTCCATGCAGTTTACATATAGAAGTAAAAACTCATGGTATAACAGTGTATTCACATTGAATACAAGTATATTCCATGCAGTTTACATATAGAACTAAAAAAACTCATGGTATAACAGTGTATTCACATTGAATACAAGTATATTCCATGCAGTTTATATATATAAGTAAAAACTCATGGTATAACAGTGTATTCACATTGAATACAAGTATATTCCATGCTGTTTACATATAGAAGTAAAAACTCATGGTATAACAGTGTATTCACATTGAATACAAGTATATTCCATGCAGTTTACATATAGAAGTAAAAACTCATGGTATAACAGTGTATTCACATTGAATACAAGTATATTCCATGCAGTTTACATATAGAAGTAAAAACTCATGGTATAACAGTGTATTCACATTGAATACAAGTATATTCGCATGCAGTTTACATATAGAAGTAAAAACTCATGGTATAACAGTGTATTCACATTGAATACAAGTATATTCCATGCAGTTTACATATAGAACTAAAAACTCATGGTATAACAGTGTATTCACATTGAATACAAGTATATTTCCATGCTGTTTACATATAGAAGTAAAAACTCATGGTATAACAGTGTATTCACATTGAATACAAGTATATTCCATGCAGTTTACATATAGAAGTAAAAACTCATGGTATAACAGTGTATTCACATTGAATACAAGTATATTCCATGCAGTTTACATATAGAAGTAAAAACTCATGGTATAACAGTGTATATTCACATTGAATACAAGTATATTCCATGCTGTTTACATATAGAAGTAAAAACTCATGGTATAACAGTGTATTCACATTGAATACAAGTATATTCCATGCAGTTTACATATAAAAGTAAAAAAAACTCATGGTATAACAGTGTATTCACATTGAATACAAGTATATTTTCCATGCAGTTTACATATAGAAGTAAAAACTCATGGTATAACAGTGTATTCACATTGAATACAAGTATATTCCATGCAGTTTACATATAGAAGTAAAAACTCATGGTATAACAGTGTATTCACATTGAATACAAGTATATTCCATGCGGTTTACATATAGAAGTAAAAACTCATGGTATAACAGTGTATTCACATTGAATACAAGTATATTCCATGCAGTTTACATATAGAATAAAAACTCATGGTATAACAGTGTATTCACATTGAATACAAGTATATTCCATGCAGTTTACATATAAGAAGTAAAAACTCATGGTATAACAGTGTATTCACATTGAATACAAGTATATTCCATGCTGTTTACATATAGAAGTAAAAACTCATGGTATAACAGTGTATTCACATTGAATACAAGTATATTCCATGCAGTTTACATATATAAGTAAAAACTCATGGTATAACAGTGTATTCACATTGAATACAAGTATATTCCATGCAGTTTACATATAGAAGTAAAAACTCATGGTATAACAGTGTATTCACATTGAATACAAGTATATTCCATGCAGTTTACATATAGGAAGTAAAAACTCATGGTATAACAGTGTATTCACATTGAATACAAGTATATTTCATGCTGTTTACATATAGAAGTAAAAACTCATGGTATAACAGTGTATTCACATTGAATACAAGTATATTCCATGCAGTTTTACATATAGAAGTAAAAACTCATGGTATAACAGTGTATTCACATTGAATACAAGTATATTCCATGCTGTTTACATATAGAAGTAAAAACTCATGGGTATAACAGTGTATTCACATTGAATACAAGTATATTCCATGCAGTTTACATATAGAAGTAAAAACTCATGGTATAACAGTGTATTCACATTGAATACAAGTATATTCCATGCAGTTTACATATAGAAGTAAAAACTCATGGTATAACAGTGTATTCACATTGAATACAAGTATATTCCATGCAGTTTACATATAGAAGTAAAAACTCATGGTATAACAGTGTATTCACATTGAATACAAGTATATTCCATGCAGTTTACATATAGAAGTAAAAACTCATGGTATAACAGTGTATTCACATTGAATACAAGTATATTTCATGCTGTTTACATATAGAAGTAAAAACTCATGGTATAACAGTGTATTCACATTGAATACAAGTATATTTCATGCTGTTTACATATAGAAGTAAAAACTCATGGTATAACAGTGTATTCACATTGAATACAAGTATATTCCATGCAGTTTACATATAGAAGTAAAAACTCATGGTATAACAGTGTATTCACATTGAATACAAGTATATTCCATGCAGTTTACATATAGAAGTAAAAACTCATGGTATAACAGTGTATTCACATTGAATACAAGTATATTCCATGCAGTTTACATATAGAACTAAAAACTCATGGTATAACAGTGTATTCACATTGAATACAAGTATATTCCATGCAGTTTACATATATAAGTAAAAACTCATGGTATAACAGTGTATTCACATTGAATACAAGTATATTCCATGCAGTTTACATATAGAAGTAAAAACTCATGGTATAACAGTGTATTCACATTGAATACAAGTATATTCCATGCAGTTTACATATAGAAGTAAAAACTCATGGTATAACAGTGTATTCACATTGAATACAAGTATATTTCATGCTGTTTACATATAGAAGTAAAAACTCATGGTATAACAGTGTATTCACATTGAATACAAGTATATTCCATGCTGTTTAGTTTACATATAGAAGTAAAAACTCATGGTATAACAGTGTATTCACATTGAATACAAGTATATTCCATGCAGTTTACATATAAAAGTAAAAACTCATGGTATAACAGTGTATTCACATTGAATACAAGTATATTTCATGCTGTTTACATATAGAAATAAAAACTCATGGTATAACAGTGTATTCACATTGAATACAAGTATATTCCATGCAGTTTACAACATATAAGTAAAAACTCATGGTATAACAGTGTATTCACATTGAATACAAGTATATTCCATGCAGTTTACATATAGAAGTAAAAACTCATGGTATAACAGTGTATTCACATTGAATACAAGTATATTCCATGCATGGTTTACATATAGAAGTAAAAACTCATGGTATAACAGTGTATTCACATTGAATACAAGTATATTCCATGCAGTTTACATATATAAGTAAAAACTCATGGTATAACAGTGTATTCACATTGAATACAAGTATATTCCATGCAGTTTACATATAGAAGTAAAAACTCATGGTATAACAGTGTATTCACATTGAATACAAGTATATTCCATGCAGTTTACATATAGAAGTAAAAACTCATGGTATAACAGTGTTATTCACATTGAATACAAGTATAATTCCATGCTGTTTACATATAGAAGTAAAAACTCATGGTATAACAGTGTATTCACATTGAATACAAGTATATTCCATGCTAGTTTACATATAGAATAAAAACTCATGGTATAACAGTGTATTCACATTGAATACAAGTATATTCCATGCAGTTTACATATAGAAGTAAAAACTCATGGTATAACAGTGTATTCACATTGAATACAAGTATATTTCATGCTGTTTACATATAGAACTAAAAACTCATGGTATAACAGTGTATTCACATTGAATACAAGTATATTCCATGCAGTTTACATATATAAGTAAAAACTCATGGTATAACAGTGTATTCACATTGAATACAAGTATATTCCATGCAGTTTACATATAGAACTAAAAACTCATGGTATAACAGTGTATTCACATTGAATACAAGTATATTCTCATGCAGTTTACATATAGAAGTAAAAACTCATGGTATAACAGTGTATTCACATTGAATACAAGTATATTTCCATGCTGTTTACATATAGAAGTAAAAACTCATGGTATAACAGTGTATTCACATTGAATACAAGTATATTCCATGCAGTTTACATATAGAAGTAAAAACTCATGGTATAACAGTGTATTCACATTGAATACAAGTATATTCCATGCAGTTTACATATAGAAGTAAAAACTCATGGTATAACAGTGTATTCACATTGAATACAAGTATATTCCATGCAGTTTACATATAGAAGTAAAAACTCATGGTATAACAGTGTATTCACATTGAATACAAGTATATTTGATGCTGTTTACATATAGAAGAATAAAAACTCATGGTATAACAGTGTATTCACATTGAATACAAGTATATTCCATGCAGTTTTACATATAGAAGTAAAAACTCATGGTATAACAGTGTATTCACATTGAATACAAGTATATTTCCATGCAGTTTACATATAGAAGTAAAAACTCATGGTATAACAGTGTATTCACATTGAATACAAGTATATTTTCCATGCAGTTTACATATAGAAGTAAAAACTCATGGTATAACAGTGTATTCACATTGAATACAAGTATATTTCATGCAGTTTACATATAGAAGTAAAAACTCATGGTATAACAGTGTATTCACATTGAATACAAGTATATTCCATGCAGTTTACATATAGAAGTAAAAACTCATGGTATAACAGTGTTATTCACATTGAATACAAGTATATTCCATGCAGTTTACATATAGAACTAAAAACTCATGGTATAACAGTGTATTCACATTTGAATACAAGTATATTCCATGCAGTTTACATATAGAAGTAAAAACTCATGGTATAACAGTGTATTCACATTGAATACAAGTATATTTCCATGCAGTTTACATAGAAGTAAAAACTCATGGTATAACAGTGTATTCACATTGAATACAAGTATATTCCATGCAGTTTACATATAGAAGTAAAAACTCATGGTATAACAGTGTATTCACATTGAATACAAAGTATATTTCATGCTGTTTACATATAGAAGTAAAAACTCATGGTATAACAGTGTATTCACATTGAATACAAGTATATTCCATGCAGTTTACATATAGAAGTAAAAACTCATGGGTATAACAGTGTATTCACATTGAATACAAGTATATTTCATGCTGTTTACATATAGAAGTAAAAAACTCATGGTATAACAGTGTATTCACATTGAATACAAGTATATTCCATGCAGTTTACATATAGAAGTAAAAACTCATGGTATAACAGTGTATTCACATTGAATACAAGTATATTCCATGCAGTTTACATATAGAACTAAAAACTCATGGTATAACAGTGTATTCACATTGAATACAAGTATATTCCATGCAGTTTACATATAGAAGTAAAAACTCATGGTATAACAGTGTATTCACATTGAATACAAGTATATTCCATGCAGTTTACATATAGAAGTAAAAACTCATGGTATAACAGTGTATTCACATTGAATACAAGTATATTTCATGCTGTTTACATATAGAAGTAAAAACTCATGGTATAACAGTGTATTCACATTGAATACAAGTATATTATTCCATGCAGTTTACATATATAAGTAAAAACTCATGGTATAACAGTGTATTCACATTGAATACAAGTATATTCCATGCAGTTTACATATAGAAGTAAAAACTCATGGTATAACAGTGTATTCACATTGAATACAAGTATATTTCATGCAGTTTACATATAGAACTAAAAACTCATGGTATAACAGTGTATTCACATTGAATACAAGTATATTCCATGCTGTTTACATAAAGTAAAAATTCAGGTATAACAGTGTATTCACATTGAATACAAGTATATTCCATGCGTTTACATGAATAAAAACTCATGGTATAACAGTGTATTCACATTGAATACAAGTATATTCCATGCAGTTTACATATAGAAGTAAAAACTCATGGTATAACAGTGTATTCACATTTGAATACAAGTATATTTGATGCTGTTTACATATAGAACTAAAAACTCATGGTATAACAGTGTATTCACATTGAATACAAGTATATTCCATGCAGTTTACATATAGAAGTAAAAACTCATGGTATAACAGTGTATTCACATTGAGATACAAGTATATTTCCATGCAGTTTACATATAAGAAGTAAAAACTCATGGTATAACAGTGTATTCACATTGAATACAAGTATATTTCATGCTGTTTACATAGAAGAATAAAAACTCATGGTATAACAGTGTATTCACATTGAATACAAGTATATTCCATGCAGTTTACATCATATAAATAAAAACTCATGGTATAACAGTGTATTCACATTGAATACAAGTATATTCCATGCAGTTTACATATAGAAGTAAAAACTCATGGTATAACAGTGTATTCACATTGAATACAAGTATATTCCATGCAGTTTACATATAGAAGTAAAAACTCATGGTATAACAGTGTATTCACATTGAATACAAGTATATTCCATGCAGGTTTACATATAGAAGTAAAAACTCATGGTACAACAAAGTGTATTCACATTGAATACAAGTATATTCCTTTGAGCAGTTTACATATAGAAGTAAAAACTCATGGTATAACAGTGTATTCACATTGAATACAAGTATATTCCATGCAGTTTACATATAGAAGTAAAAACTCATGGTATAACAGTGTATTCACATTGAATACAAGTATATTTGATGCTGTTTACATATAGAAGTAAAAACTCATGGTATAACAGTGTATTCACATTGAATACAAGTATATTCCATGCAGTTTACATATAGAAGTAAAAACTCATGGTATAACAGTGTATTCACATTGAATACAAGTATATTCCATGCAGTTTACATATAGAAGTAAAAACTCATGGTATAACAGTGTAGTATTCATTGAATACAAGTATATTTGATGCTGTTTACATATAGAACTAAAAACTCATGGTATAACAGTGTATTCACATTGAATACAAGTATATTCCATGCAGTTTACATATATAAGTAAAAACTCATGGTATAACAGTGTATTCACATTGAATACAAGTATATTCCATGCAGTTTACATATAGAAGTAAAAACTCATGGTATAACAGTGTATTCACATTGAATACAAGTATATTCCATGCAGTTTACATATAAAAGTAAAAACTCATGGTATAACAGTGTATTCCACATTGAAATACAAGTATATTCCATGCTGTTTACATATAAGACAGAAAAACTCATGGTATAACAGTGTATTCACATTGAATACAAGTATATTCCATGCAGTTTACATATAGAAGTAAAAACTCATGGTATAACAGTGTATTCACATTGAATACAAGTATATTCCATGCAGTTTACATATAAAACTAAAAACTCATGGTATAACAGTGTATTCACATTGAATACAAGTATATTCCATGCAGTTTACATATAAAGTAAAACAAACTCAATGATATAACAGTGTATTCACATTGAATACAAGTATATTTCATGCTGTTTACATATATAAGATAAAAACTCATGGTATAACAGTGTATTCACATTGAATACAAGTATATTCCATGCAGTTTACATATTAAAGATAAAAACTCATGGTATAACAGTGTATTCACATTGAATACAAGTATATTCCATGCTGTTTACATATAGAAGTAAAAACTCATGGTATAACAGTGTATTCACATTTGAATACACAAGTATATTCCATGCAGTTTACTATATAAGTAAAAACTCATGGTATAACAGTGTATTCACATTGAATACAAGTATATTTGATGCTGTTTACATATAGAAGTAAAAACTCATGGTATAACAGTGTATTTCCACATTGAATACAAGTATATTCCATGCAGTTTACATCATATAAGTAAAAACTCATGGTATAACAGTGTATTCACATTGAATACAAGTATATTTCATGCAGTTTACATATAGAAGTAAAAACTCATGGTATAACAGTGTATTCACATTGAATACAAGTATATTCCATGCAGTTTACACATAAAGATAAAAACTCATGGTATAACAGTGTATTCACATTGAACACATAGAATACAATATATTCCATGCAGTTTACATATAGAAGTAAAAACTCATGGGTATAACAGTGTATTCACATTGAATACAAGTATATTCCATGCTAGTTTACATATAGAATTAAAAACTCATGGTATAACAGTGTATTCACATTGAATACAAGTATATTTCATGCTGTTTACATATAGAACTAAAAACTCATGGTATAACAGTGTATTCACATTGAATACAAGAGTATATTCCATTGCAGTTTACATATAGTAAGTAAAAACTCATGGTATAACAGTGTATTCACATTGAATACAAGTATATTTCATGCTGTTTACATATAGAAATAAAAACTCATGGTATAACAGTGTATTCACATTGAATACAAGTATATTCCATGCAGTTTACATATAGAAGTAAAAACTCATGGTATAACAGTGTATTCACATTGAATACAAGTATATTCCATGCAGTTTACATATAGAAGTAAAAACTCATGGTATAACAGTGTATTCACATTGAATACAAGTATATTCCATGCAGTTTACATATAGAAAGTAAAAACTCATGGTATAACAGTGTATTCACATTGAATACAAGTATATTCCATGCAGTTTACACATAAAGAACTAAAAACTCATGGTATAACAGTGTATTCACATTGAATACAAGTATATTTCATGCTGTTTACATATAGAAGTAAAAACTCATGGTATAACAGTGTATTCACATTGAATACAAGTATATTCCATGCAGTTTACATATATAAGTAAAAACTCATGGTATAACAGTGTATTCACATTGAATACAAGTATATTCCATGCAGTTTACATATAGAAGTAAAAACTCATGGTATAACAGTGTATTCACATTGAATACAAGTATATTCCATGCAGTTTACATATAGAAGTAAAAACTCATGGTATAACAGTGTATTCACATTGAATACAAGTATATTTCATGCTGTTTACATATAAAGAATAAAAACTCATGGTATAACAGTGTATTCACATTGAATACAAGTTATATTCCATGCAGTTTACATATAGAAGTAAAAACTCATGGTATAACAGTGTATTCACATTGAATACAAGTATATTCCATGCAGTTTACATATAGAACTAAAAACTCATGGTATAACAGTGTATTCACATTGAATACAAGTATATTTCATGCTGTTTACATATAGAAGTAAAAATCCTCATGGTATAACAGTGTATTCACATTGAATACAAGTATATTTCCATGCAGTTTACATATAGAAGTAAAAACTCATGGTATAACAGTGTATTCACGATTGAATACAAGGTATATTCCATGCAGTTTACATATAGAAGTAAAAACTCATGGTATAACAGTGTATTCACATTGAATACAAGTATATTCCATGCAGTTTACATATAGAAGCTAAAAACTCATGGTATAACAGTGTATTCACATTGAATACAAGTATATTTCATGCTGTTTACATATAGAACTAAAAACTCATGGTATAACAGTGTATTCACATTGAATACAAGTATATTTCATGCAGTTTACATATAGAAGTAAAAACTCATGGTATAACAGTGTATTCACATTGAATACAAGTATATTCCATGCAGTTTTACATATAGAAGTAAAAACTCATGGTATAACAGTGTATTCACATTGAATACAAGTATATTCCATGCAGTTTACATATATAAGTAAAAACTCATGGTATAACAGTGTATTCACATTGAATACAAGTATATTCCATGCAGTTTACATATAGAAGTAAAAACTCATGGTATAACAGTGTATTCACATTGAATACAAGTATATTCCATGCAGTTTACATATAGAAGTAAAAACTCATGGTATAACAGTGTATTCACACATTGAATACAAGTATATTCCATGCAGTTTACATATAGAAGTAAAAACTCATGGTTATAACAGTGTATTCACATTGAATACAAGTATATTCCATGCAGTTTACATATAGAAGTAAAAACTCATGGTATAACAGTGTATTCACATTGAATACAAGTATATTTGATGCTGTTTACATATAGAACTAAAAACTCATGGTATAACAGTGTATTCACATTGAATACAAGTATATTCCATGCAGTTTACATATAGAATTAAAAACTCATGGTATAACAGTGTATTCACATTGAATACAAGTATATTCCATGCAGTTTACATATAGAAGTAAAAACTCATGGTATAACAGTGTATTCACATTGAATACAAGTATATTTCATGCTGTTTACATATAGAAGTAAAAACTCATGGTATAACAGTGTTATTCACATTGAATACAAGTATATTCCATGCAGTTTACATATAGAAGTAAAAACTCATGGTATAACAGTGTATTCACATTGAATACAAGTATATTCCATGCAGTTTACATATAGAAGTAAAAACTCATGGTATAACAGTGTATTCACATTGAATACAAGTATATTCCATGCAGTTTACATATAGAAGTAAAAACTCATGGTATAACAGTGTATTCACATTGAATACAAGTATATTCCATGCAGTTTACATATAGAAATAAAAACTCATGGTATAACAGTGTATTCACATTGAATACAAGTATATTCCAATGCAGTTTACATATAGAAGTAAAAACTCATGGTATAACAGTGTATTCACATTGAATACAAGTATATTCCATGCAGTTTACATATAGAAGTAAAAACTCATGGTATAACAGTGTATTCACATTGAATACAAGTATATTTCATGCTGTTTACATATAGAACTAAAAACTCATGGTATAACAGTGTATTCACATTGAATACAAGTATATTCCATGCAGTTTACATATAGAAGTAAAAACTCATGGTATAACAGTTGTATTCACATTGAATACAAGTATATTCCATGCAGTTTACATATAGAAGTAAAAACTCATGGTATAACAGTGTATTCACATTGAATACAAGTATATTTCATGCTGTTTACATATAGAAGTAAAAACTCATGGTATAACAGTGTATTCACATTTGAATACAAGTATATTCCATGCAGTTTACATATATAGAAGTAAAAACTCATGGTATAACAGTGTATTCACATTGAATACAAGTATATTCCATGCAGTTTACATATAGAACTAAAAAACTCATGGTATAACAGTGTATTCACATTGAATACAAGTATATTCCATGCAGTTTACATATAGAAGTAAAAACTCATGGTATAACAGTGTATTCACATTGAATACAAGTATATTTCATGCTGTTTACATATAGAACTAAAAACTCATGGGTATAACAGTGTATTCACATTGAATACAAGTATATTCCATGCAGTTTACATATAGAAGTAAAAACTCATGGTATAACAGTGTATTCACATTGAATACAAGTATATTCCATGCAGTTTACATATAGAAGTAAAAACTCATGGGTATAACAGTGTATTCACATTGAATACAAGTATATTCCATGCAGTTTACATATAGAAGTAAAAACTCATGGTATAACAGTGTATTCACATTGAATACAAGTATATTTGTCATGCACGTTTACATATATAAGTAAAAACTCATGGTATAACAGTGTATTCACATTGAATACAAGTATATTCCATGCAGTTTACATATAGAAGTAAAAACTCATGGTATAACAGTGTATTCACATTGAATACAAGTATATTTCATGCTGTTTACATATAGAAGTAAAAACTCATGGTATAACAGTGTATTCACATTGAATACAAGTATATTCCATGCAGTTTACATCATATAAGTAAAAACTCATGGTATAACAGTGTATTCACATTGAATACAAGTATATTTGATGCTGTTTACATATAGAACTAAAAACTCATGGTATAACAGTGTATTCACATTGAATACAAGTATATTCCATGACAGTTTACATATAGAAGTAAAAACTCATGGTATAACAGTGTATTCACATTGAATACAAGTATATTCCATGCAGTTTACATATAGAAGTAAAAACTCATGGTATAACAGTGTATTCACATTGAATACAAGTATATTTGATGGGT
>NW_025533195.1:0-105455 GCF_020631705.1 Daphnia magna | reverse complement strand
TTGATCCTGTTTACATATAGAAGTAAAAACTCATGATATAACAGTGTATTCACATTGAATACAAGTATATTTGATGCAGAATACATATAGAAGTAAAAACTCATGGTATAACAGTGTATTCACATTGAATACAAGTATATTTAATGCAGTTTACATATAGAAGTAAAAACCCAGGGTATAAAAGTGTATTCACATTGAATACAAGTATATTTGATGCTGTTTATATATAGAAGTAAAAACTCATGGTATAACAGTGTATTCACATTGAATACAAGTATATTTGATGCTGTTTACATATATATAGAAGTAAAAACTCATGGTATAACAGTGTATTCACATTGAATACAAGTATATTTGATGCTGTTTACATATAGAAAGCAAAAACTCATGGTATAACAGTGTATTCACATTGAATACAAGTATATTTCGATGCAGTTTACATATAGAAGTAAAAACTCATGGTATAACAGTGTATTCACATTGAATACAAGTATATTTGATCCTGTTTAATATAGAAGTAAAAACTCATGGTATAACAGTGTATTCACATTGAATACAAGTATATTTTAATGCAGTTTACATATAGAACTAAAAACTCATATTATAACAGTGTATTCACATTGAATACAAGTATATTTGATGCAGTTTACATATAGAAGTAAAAACTCATGGTATAACAGTGTATTCACACTTGAATACAAGTATATTTGATGCTGTTTACATATAGAAGTAAAAACTCATGATATAACAGTGTATTCACATTGAATACAAGTATATTTGATGCAGCATACATATAGAAGTAAAAACTCATGGTATAACAGTGTATTCACATTAAATACAAGTATATTTGATGCAGTTTACATATAGAAGTAAAAACTCATGGTATAACAGTGTATTCACATTGAATACAAGTATATTCTATGCTGTTTACATTTAGAAGTAAAAACTCATGGTATAACAGTGTATTCACATTGAATACAAGTATATTTGATGCAGCATACATATAGAAGTAAAAACTCATGGTATAACAGTGTATTCACATTGAATACAAGTATATTTGATGCTGTTCACATATAGAAGTAAAAACTTATGGTATAAAAGTGTATTCACATTGAATACAAGTATATTTGATGCAGTTTACATATAGAAGTAAAAACTCATGGTATAACAGTGTATTCACATTGAATACAAGTATATTTGATGCAGTTTACATATAGAAGTAAAAACTCATGGTATAACAGTGTATTCACATTGAATACAAGTATATTTGATGCAGTTTACATATAGAAGTAAAAACTCATGGTATAACAGTGTATTCACATTGAATACAAGTATATTTGATGCTGTTTACATATAGAAGTAAAAACTCATGGTATAACAGTGTATTCACATTGAATACAAGTATATTTGATCCTGTTTATATATAGAAGTAAAAACTCATGGTATAACAGTGTATTCACATTGAATACAAGTATATTTTAATGCAGTTTACATATAGAACTAAAAACTCATGTTATAACAGTGTATTCACATTGAATACAAGTATATTTGATGCAGTTTACATATAGAAGTAAAAACTCATGGTATAACAGTGTATTCACATTGAATACAAGTATATTTGATCCTGTTTACATATAGAAGTAAAAACTCATGATATAACAGTGTATTCACATTGAATACAAGTATATTTGATGCAGTTTACATATAGAAGTAAAAACTCATGGTATAACAGTGTATTCACATTGAATACAAGTATACTTGATGCAGTTTACATATAGAAGTAAAAACTCATGGTATAACAGTGTATTCACATTGAATACAAGTATATTCCATGCAGTTTACATATAGAAGTAAAAACTCATGGTATAACAGTGTATTCACATTGAATTCAAGTATATTCCATGCAGTTTACATATAGAAGTAAAAACTCATGGTATAACAGTGTATTCACATTGAATACAAGTATATTCCATGCAGTTTAGATATAGAAGTAAAAACTAATGGTATAACAGTGTATTCACATTGAATACAAGTATATTTGATGCTGTTTACATATAGAAGTAAAAACTCATGGTATAACAGTGTATTCAAATTGAATACAAGTATATTTGATGCTGTTTACATATAGAAGTAAAAACTCATGGTATTACAGTGTATTCACATTGAATACAAGTATATTTAATGCAGAATACATATAGAAGTAAAAACTCATGGTATAACAGGGTATTCACATTGAATACAAGTATATTTGATGCAGTTTACATATAGAAGTAAAAACTCATGGTATAACAGTGTATTCAAATTGAATACAAGTATGTTTGATCCTGTTTATATATAGAAGTAAAAACTCATGGTATAACATTGTATTCACATTGAATACAAGTATATTTGATGCAGTTTACATATATAAGTAAAAACTCATGGTATAACAGTGTATTCACATTGAATACAAGTATATTTAATGCAGTATACATATAGAAGTAAAAACTCATGGTATAACAGTGTATTCACATTGAATACAAGTATATTTGATGTTGTTTACATATAGAAGTAAAAACTCATTGTATAACAGTGTATTCACATTGAATACAAGTATATTTGATTCTGTTTACATATAGAAGTAAAAACTCATGGTATAACAGTGTATTCACATTGAATACAAGTATATTTGATGCTGTTTACATATAAAAGTAAAAACTCAGGGTATAACAGTGTATTCACATTGAATACATTATATTTGATCCTGTTTACATATAAAAGCAAAAACTCATGGTATAACAGTGTATTCACATTGAATACAAGTATATTTGTTGCAGCATACATATAGAAGTAAAAACTCATGGTATAACAGTGTATTCACATTGAATACAAGTATGTTTGATCCTGTTTATATATAGAAGTAAAAACTCATGGTATAACAGTGTATTCACATTGAATACAAGTATATTTAATGCAGTATACATATAGAAGTAAAAACTCATGGTATAAAAGTGTATTCACATTGAATACAAGTATATTTGATGCTGTTTACATATAGAAGTAAAAACTCATGGTATAACAGTGTATTCACATTGAATACAAGTATATTTGATTCTGTTCACATATAGAAGTAAAAACTCATGGTATAACAGTGTATTCACATTGAATACATTATATTTGATCCTGTTTACATATAAAAGCAAAAACTCATGGTATAACAGTGTATTCACATTGAATACAAGTATATTTGATGCAGTATACATATAGAAGTAAAAACTCATGGTATAACAGTGTATTCACATTGAATACAAGTATATTTGATCCTGTTTATATATAGAAGTAAAAACTCATGGTATAACAGTGTATTCACATTGAATACAAGTATATTTTTAATGCAGTTTACATATAGAACTAAAAACTCATATTATAACAGTGTATTCACATTGATTACAAGTATATTTGATGCAGAATACATATAGAAGTAAAAACTCATGGTATAACAGTGTATTCACATTGAATACAAGTATATTTGATCCTGTTTACATATAGAAGTAAAAACTCATGATATAACAGTGTATTCACATTGAATACAAGTATATTTGATGCAGAATACATATAGAAGTAAAAACTCATGGTATAACAGTGTATTCACATTGAATACAAGTATATTTGATGCAGCTTACATATAGAAGTAAAAACTCATGGTATAACAGTGTATTCACATTGAATACAAGTATATTCTATTCTGTTTACATTTAGAAGTAAAAACTCATGGTATAACAGTGTATTCACATTGAATACAAGTATATTCGATGCAGCATACATATAGAAGAAAAATCTCATGGTATAACAGTGAATTCACATTGAATACAAGTATATTTGATGCTGTTCACATATAGAAGTAAAAACTTATGGTATAAAAGTGTATTCACATGGAATACAAGTATATTTGATGCAGTTTACATATAGAAGTAAAAACTCATAGTATAACAGTGTATTCACATTGAATACAAGTATATTTGATGCAGTTTACATATAGAAGTAAAAACTCATGGTATAACAGTGTATTCACATTGAATACAAGTATATTTAATGCAGTATACATATAGAAGTAAAAACTCATGGTATAACAGTGTATTCACATTGAATACAAGTATATTTGATGCTGTTTACATATAGAAGTAAAAACTCATGGTATAACAGTGTATTCACATTGAATACAAGTATATTTGATTCTGTTCACATATAGAAGTAAAAACTCATGGTATAACAGTGTATTCACATTGAATACAAGTATATTTGATGCTGTTTACATATAAAAGTAAAAACTCATGGTATAACAGTGTATTCACATTGAATACATTATATTTGATCCTGTTTACATATAAAAGCAAAAACTCATGGTATAACAGTGTATTCACATTGAATACAAGTATATTTGTTGCAGTATACATATAGAAGTAAAAATATATATTTGATCCTGTTTACATATAAAAGCGAAAACTCATGGTATAACAGTGTATTCACATTGAATACAAGTATATTTGTTGCAGTATACATATAGAAGTAAAAACTCATGGTATAACAGTGTATTCACATTGAATACAAGTATATTTGATCCTGTTTACATATAGAAGTAAAAACTCATGGTATAACAGTGTATTCACATTGAATACAAGTATATTTAATGCCGTATACATATAGAAGTAAAAACTCATGGTATAACAGTGTATTCACATTGAATACAAGTATATTTGATGCTGTTTACATATAGAAGTAAAAACACATGGTATAACAGTGTATTCACATTGAATACAATATATTTGATCCTGTTTACATATAGAAGCAAAAACTCATGGTATAACAGTGTGTTCACATTGAATACAAGTATACTTTATGCAGTTTACATATAGAAGTAAAAACTCATGGTATAACAGTGTATTCAGATTGAATACAAGTATATTCCATGCAGTTTACATATAGAAGTAAAAACTGATGGTATAACAGGGTATTCACATTGAATACGAGTATATTTGATGCAGTTTACATATAGAAGTAAAAACTCATGGTATAACAGTGTATTCACATTGAATACAAGAATATGTGATCATGTTTATATATAGAAGTAAAAACTCATGGTATAACAGGGTATTCACAATAAATACAAGTATATTTGATGCTGTTTACATATAGAAGTAAAAACTCATGGTATAACAGTGTATTCACATTGAATACAAGTATATTTAATGCAGAATACATATAGAAGTAAAAACTCATGGTATAACAGGGTATTCACATTGAATACAAGTATATTTGATGCAGTTTACATATAGAAGTAAAAACTCATGGTATAACAGTGTATTCAAATTGAATACAAGTATGTTTGATCCTGTTTATATATAGAAGTAAAAACTCATGGTATAACATTGTATTCACATTGAATACAAGTATATTTGATGCAGTTTACATATATAAGTAAAACTCATGGTATAACAGTGTATTCACATTGAATACAAGTATATTTGATGCTGTTTACATATAGAAGTAAAAACTCATGGTATAACAGTGTATTCACATTGAATAAAAGTATATTTGATGCAATATATATATAGAAGTAAAAACCCATGGTATAACAGTGTATTCACTTGAATACAAGTAAATTTGATGCAGTATACATATAGAAGTAAAAACTCATGGTATAACAGTGTATTCACATTGAATACAAGAATTTTTTATGCAGTATACATATAGAAGTAAAAACTCAAGGTATAACAGTGTATTCACATTCAATACAAGTATATTTGACCCTTTTTACATATAGAAGTAAAAACTCATGATATAACAGTGTATTCACATTGAATACAAGTATATTTGATGCTGTTTACATATAGAAATAAAAACTCATGGTATAACAGTGTATTCACATTGAATACAAGTATATTTGATGCAGTATACATATATTAGTAAAAACTCATGGTATAACAGTGTATTCACATTGAATACAAGTATATTTGATGCAATATATATAAAGAAGTATAAACTCATGGTATAACAGTGTATTCACATTGAATACAAGTATATTTGATGCAGTTTACATATAGAAGTAAAAACTCATGGTATAACAGTGTATTCACATTGAATACAAGTATATTTAATGCAGTATACATATAGAAGTAAAAACTCATGGTATAACAGTGTATTCACATTGAATACAAGTATATTTGATGCTGTTTACATATAGAAGTAAAAACTCATTGTATAACAGTGTATTCACATTGAATACAAGTATATTTGATTCTGTTTACATATAGAAGTGAAAACTCATGGTATAACAGTGTATTCACATTGAATACAAGTATATTTGATGCTGTTTACATATATAAGTAAAAACTCATGGTATAACATTGTATTCACATTGAATACATTATATTTGATCCTGTTTACATATAAAAGCAAAAACTCATGGTATAACAGTGTATTCACATTGAATACAAGTATATTTGTTGCAGTATACATATAGAAGTAAAAACTCATGGTATAACAGTGTATTCACATTGAATACAAGTATATTTGATCCTGTTTATATATAGAAGTAAAAACTCATGGTATAACAGTGTATTCACATTGAATACAAGTATATTCCATGCAGTTTACATATAGAAGTAAAAACTCATGGTATAACAGGGTATTCACATTGAATACAAGTATATTTGATGCAGTTTACATATAGAAGTAAAAACTCATGGTATAACAGTGTATTCACATTGAATACAAGAATATTTGATCATGTTTATATATAGAAGTAAAAACTCATGGTATAACAGGGTATTCACAATAAATACAAGTATATTTGATGCTGTTTACATATAGAAGTAAAAACTCATGGTATAACAGTGTATTCACATTGAATACAAGTATATTTAATGCAGAATACATATAGAAGTAAAAACTCATGGTATAACAGGGTATTCACATTGAATACAAGTATATTTGATGCAGTTTACATATAGAAGTAAAAACTCATGGTATAACAGTGTATTCAAATTGAATACAAGTATGTTTGATCCTGTTTATATATAGAAATAAAAACTCATGGTATAACATTGTATTCACATTGAATACAAGTATATTTGATGCAGTTTACATATATAAGTAAAACTCATGGTATAACAGTGTATTCACATTGAATACAAGTATATTTGATGCTGTTTACATATAGAAGTAAAAACTCATGGTATAACAGTGTATTCACATTGAATAAAAGTATATTTGATGCAATATATACATAGAAGTAAAAACTCATGGTATAACAGTGTATTCACTTGAATACAAGTAAATTTGATGCAGTATACATATAGAAGTAAAAACTCATGGTATAACAGTGTATTCACATTGAATACAAGAATTTTTTATGCAGTATACATATAGAAGTAAAAACTCAAGGTATAACAGTGTTTTCACATTGAATACAAGTATATTTGATTCTGTTTACATATAGAAGTGAAAACTCATGGTATAACAGTGTATTCACATTGAATACAAGTATATTTGATGCTGTTTACATATATAAGTAAAAACTCATGGTATAACATTGTATTCACATTGAATACATTATATTTGATCCTGTTTACATATAAAAGCAAAAACTCATGGTATAACAGTGTATTCACATTGAATACAAGTATATTTGTTGCAGTATACATATAGAAGTAAAAACTCATGGTATAACAGTGTATTCACATTGAATACAAGTATATTTGATCCTGTTTATATATAGAAGTAAAAACTCATGGTATAACAGTGTATTCACATTGAATACAAGTATATTCCATGCAGTTTACATATAGAAGTAAAAACTCATGGTATAACAGGGTATTCACATTGAATACAAGTATATTTGATGCAGTTTACATATAGAAGTAAAAACTCATGGTATAACAGTGTATTCACATTGAATACAAGAATATTTGATCATGTTTATATATAGAAGTAAAAACTCATGGTATAACAGGGTATTCACAATAAATACAAGTATATTTGATGCTGTTTACATATAGAAGTAAAAACTCATGGTATAACAGTGTATTCACATTGAATAAAAGTATATTTGATGCAATATATACATAGAAGTAAAAACTCATGGTATAACAGTGTATTCACTTGAATACAAGTAAATTTGATGCAGTATACATATAGAAGTAAAAACTCATGGTATAACAGTGTATTCACATTGAATACAAGAATTTTTGATGCAGTATACATATAGAAGTAAAAACTCAAGGTATAACAGTGTATTCACATTCAATACAAGTATATTTGACCCTTTTTACATATAGAAGTAGAAACTCATGATATAACAGTGTATTCACATTGAATACAAGTATATTTGATGCTGTTTACATATAGAAATAAAAACTCATGGTATAACAGTGTATTAACATTGAATACAAGTATATTTGATGCAGTATACATATATTAGTAAAAACTCATGGTATAACAGTGTATTCACATTGAATACAAGTATATTTGATGCAATATATATAAAGAAGTATAAACTCATGGTATAACAGTGTATTCACACTGAATACAAGTATATTTGATGCAGTTTACATATAGAAATAAAAACTCATGGTATAACAGTGTATTCACATTGAATACAAGTATATTTAATGCAGTATACATATAGAAGTAAAAACTCATGGTATAACAGTGTATTCACATTGAATACAAGTATATTTGATGCTGTTTACATATAGAAGTAAAAACTCATTGTATAACAGTGTATTCACATTGAATACAAGTATATTTGATTCTGTTTACATATAGAAGTGAAAACTCATGGTATAACAGTGTATTCACATTGAATACAAGTATATTTGATACTGTTTACATATATAAGTAAAAACTCATGGTATAACAGTGTATTCACATTGAATACATTATATTTGATCCTGTTTACATATAAAAGCAAAAACTCATGGTATAACAGTGTATTCACATTGAATAAAAGTATATTTGATGCAGTATACATATAGAAGTAAAAACTCGTGGTATAACAGTGTATTCACATTGAATACAAGTATATTTGATCCTGTTTATATATAGAAGTAAAAACTCATGGTATAACAGTGTATTCACATTGAATACAAGTATATTTTTAATGCAGTTTACATATAGAACTAAAAACTCATATTATAACAGTGTATTCACATTGATTACAAGTATATTTGATGCAGAATACATATAGAAGTAAAAACTCATGGTATAACAGTGTATTTACATTGAATACAAGTGTAACGAAGCCATCTAAATATATATACCTTTGCAAGATACCCACAATATGATCTATTTGCTTATGCTTATTTTATATCCATATTATATTCTTATTCACTATTATAAACGTATTTGTTAGTTGCTTCATGTGCAACCATGTTGACCTAGATAAAACTTCCGGGTTCTGACTCACGCGTGTGACGCACCTACGCGTCACGAACATCACGCCACATGCGAAGATGCGACGTTTCATGGTGAACCCACTTTCTGACAAGAGTCAGACAAGTATCAGCTTGCAAGACGTTCAGTCGCCTTTAGCTTGAATTGTCACTCTTAAACAGTAGACTTTTATCTTGATGTGTTAGCTTATTCATTTTAATCCATTAGTTATTCCTCCAACTTATTTTGTTCTTCTTTCCTCTCCGAGCGTCGTGTGTATTCGAATTATCTTCTCAACACGTATTCCAAATACTATACGTGTCGGCAAGTAGTATTGTTTCCCGTTTTCTCCTATTATCCCCTCACGCTTGTACGCCCGCGCTACCACGGTAAGATCAAATTACTTTGTCTCGAATCTCACGCTCAGTTTCCCTATTGGACTCACGTCCATGTATTCCTACTCGTTTTGTAAACCTTTGGCCTCAGCTTAGTAATACATAATCATCATTGTGGGTAAATACGCCTCTGAGTTTATTTACACAACAAATTGTCTTAATTCGTAAAGCCATTCACCCGAGAGGGAGAATGCTTTACATAATGGTGGCAGCGATTTTTCGAACTCAACCACAATGATTGACGATGTTATTACTGGCGGCCCTAAACTTTTACGTTCTCCTATAAACAATCCCATTGTTCCCAAAACCACTGCTATCCCAGATCATTTTCAAGGAGGTAAAGCGTCAGAGAAAACAATTGAGGCTGTTAAAAAATCTGCGTCACCCATTTTTAAACCCAAAGTAAAACCAGATGACACTCAGTTAAAGAAACTTAGAACGAATGTGGCGTATGTGGCTGTCCCAGGGTTAGATAACATTAACTCTAGAAAACCCCGTGCTAAGAATATTACTAAGGTAACATCCTTGTCTCAATCAACTTCCCTTTTAGCTAAGTTTACATCAAAATTGTCACCCGTTAATCCTACTCCCAAATCTACGTCAAAAACCAGTTTCCTCTCGAGCACAATTTTAAGTTTTTTCAAGAGAAAGAACACAACTAATGGAAAAACAGTTGACACTGAGTCTTCACCACCTATACCACGAGATCACGACGAATCAGGAGAAGATTTTCCAGATTCAGACGAGCAGGTTGCCATCCCTAATACTAGCCATCAGGAGCCTGAAGGAGAGAGAAGCGGATTTCCAGTCGAACGACCCGAAGATCCGGACCCAACTAATCTGGTTGCTAAAGGACATCCAATTGACATATCTTTATCCGAACAACCCGCAGATAACGGAGTGGAAGAAACCAACGTCTCTTCTGAAATATTTGACGGCGATTCTAGAGGTGAACCTCAGCATACGGGCGAAGAAGACGAAGAAAACGGAACAGCAGGCGTCCGAGCTAACGGCAATTTTCACGACATATGCGAGGCAGTTTCTGACCTTCCTCTTCGGACAGAATTACAACATCACCGACTTAACGAAACTCACTCAAACGACAAACAAGATCGTTTGTACTATATTTCCGAATCTGCGGATCACGGGAAGCGACGTAAGACAACCCACCTCCCACCTAATTCTGGAACTGAAAGAGTTCTCCTTCCATTTGGAACGTCTACTACTAACCCACCAACAAACATTTCTGGCGGAAATTCACAACCTTTTCTTATACCTAAAAAACCTTCAGTTACTTACGCTATTGGAACCACTGACCCCGGAGATAAAATCACTTCTGACAAAACTGGACAACTTCCCAGCAGTCTTCAGACCAAACAACGTGCAGTTGACGGAGAACATCAAACAAACGCTAATCCAAACCAAAACAAACTTGAAACAATTGTTACCATTGAATACCACAAGCCGACCGAACCAAGCACTACAGCAGCCGATACCCAGACGACGTCCGAGACCATCACCAAACAGAGACTAACGTCACATCCAGCAATAACTCAATCGATACCCAAATCGACGACACCCTTTCTTGGAACAGAAGTCGTATCAGCTACAAACAATTTTTTGGAATCTGGAACAATTCCAGTTAGCATTCCAAAACTCATTCAGAATCCGCAAAAGAGAAGTTTAACCTCCCAATTTCCCAACCCAAATAGCAAAATGGCGTACTCTCTTTCCCACACTAGAGCAGCTACTGTTAAAGATCTGGATGATTTCCAAAACAATCAACATACATTCTCTCGTTTGCAATTACTTCCTTCTTTTTCTGGAAGCCCAATTTCCCGTTTTGACTCTTGGCTGGAATCTTTTGAAAGTATAGTAGATGGATCTGGATGGTCAAATGAAAAAATAATTCAGATGTTACGTGCAAAATTTACTGATCGAGCATTTTCGGTTATCCAAGCCATTTTAAAAGAAAATCCAGACGACTATGCTTCCATTAAGGAATCCTTGCTTGATCACTTTCATGGTGATGAAAATGCTGATTTATATCTTAAAAAGTTTAATAAAGCAAAACGTAAGCCAGGAGAGAAAATTGTAGATTATGCCCATCGCTTGCAGGAAATTTTTAAACGAGCGTATCCCATGGGCTATGGTGAAAAGTCGTTTACGGTTATTTTGATACAAAAATTCATTGAGGGATTGGATTCTAAATTACAGTCGAAAGTAAAATATAAAGAGTTTAAAGATTTCAATGACCTAGTAGCATCAACTCGCGTTTATGCCCTCCGATTAGAAGCATTAGAAACCGACCGCGATAAGAACGAGTTTATTAGGAAAATAGACGGGTCTTACGAATCTAAAGATGCAGAATTAAAAGAAATTAAACAAATCATAATTGATCAGAAAGAACTTATGACTAATGCAGTAGCCAACATTCGTCTCGGAAATCGGCAGGTGGAAGAACCAAAAAACAAAAGCGATGAGATGAAAAATGTTCTTCATGAACTAACACAGGCCTAAAAAAACTGCAATTTGATGCAAAAGATGGCGTTTCGTACACACCCAACACACCATTTCGTAAACAGGTTTCTTTCCAAACCCCCACTTTTAATCGCGAAAAGAATTGGAATTATTCTCCCTCACGTTTTGGTAGTAACGACAACACCACTCAGCACTTTTCGAGATTTCCGAATAAACCTAGGAATTTTACTTCGTCCTTTTCAAGACCTTCTAGTGATTCCCCATACAGGCCCTCACAACCTTTGATGACTTGCAATTTTTGTGGATTTCGAGGCCACACCCAGTCTACTTGTCGCAAATTTCAACGCCAGAATCTAGAACAGGCACAACCCCCTATTTGTTATTCTTGCCGTGAAATAGGTCACAAATCTAATAATTGTCCTAAGATAAGAGAACCAAATAGACCTAACATTCCAGGCCCACCTCAACGCCAGGGAAACCACTAGGGATCAACTGTAGCTTCGGGTCAGTTGATATCGAGCCTCCTTTAAAATCCCGACAAGTCGCAAAATTAACAACCATTACAAATGAATCGACCCCAAGAATTCCATTGAAGATTTTCCAAATCCCTTTACAAGCATTATTTGATACAGGCGCGTCTAAAAGTATTATACACGAGAGATTATTTAATAAGTTGCCCCCTAGAGGTCAAGTGATCTGCAGTCAGCTTGATTTTGATTTATACGATGTAGGGGAGAGAAAATTACACACACTGGGAAGAGTGACATTGCCCGTTCGCTACGGAGAGTCAGTTTTAAGACAAGAATTTATTGTTACAAACGGTGTTACAGAAGACTGTATCCTTGGATGGGATGCAATCCAGAAACACGGATTTCGGCTTGATGGAGAAGCCAAGAGCATTTATTTAAAAAGAGATGAGCAGGGCCCTTTAGCTATCTCTAGGGTACCAGACATGGCAATTACAACGGTCAAAAAGACGACGCTATTTCGTCAGACGTCGCTGGTAATTGCAGCGCAAATGAAAGGTTCATTTCCGTATGTCCCCCCTCAAACAGCATTTATATTTACCCCAGAAGAAAATTTGCCGGCAGGATTATATATCGAAGAATTCATTGGAAAAGTATCGGGAGATGGAACGTATAATATTATGGTCGAAAATCATTCATTCACTGAAGTCAACATACCAAGAAACACTAAGTTAGGAGTAATTGAGATAATTCGTCAAGTAATAGGAAAAGTTGCTTTAAACAAATCAGACCACAAACCTAACGAGAAATTTGAGCCTGTTGTAATTTCGGATGTCGACCCGGAATTTCAAGTACCGCTCTCTAAATTATTAAATGACTTTCACGACTTGTTCGCTTCAAAAGATTCAGAATTAGGGAATACTAATCTCATTAAACACACAATTGATACACAAGGACGAGGCCCCCTTCGACAACGCCCATATAGAGTAACAAACAATCAAAGAAAATTATTAGAGGACAAAGTACAAGAAATGCTTGAGGCGGATGTAATCCGATATTCACATTCACCATGGGCTTCACCCGTGGTATTAGTAGAGAAAAAGAACGGCGAAGTTAGATTTTGCGTCGATTATAGAAAATTAAATAGTATTACAAAAAGGATTCTTTTCCCATGCCACGAATTGATGAAACTTTAGACAAATTATTCGGAAAGAAATTTTTCACAACTCTTGATTTAGCTTCTGGCTATTGGCAAATTCAAGTAGATGACTCAGCTATTGAAAAAACTGCATTTGTAGTAGAAAACAACCTTTATGAATTTAAAAGAATGGCATTTGGTCTGTGCAATGCACCGGCTACTTTTCAAAGACTAATGAATTATGTACTGAAAGACGTTTTAGGAAGTAAAGCATTAGTATATTTGGATGATGTCATCATCTTTTCGGACTCTTTTGAAGATCACTTACGTGATATTCGTGAAATTTTTGACTTATTAAAGGCTGCTAATTTAAAATTAAAGCTTAAGAAATGCCAGTTTATAAAACAATCGGTAAACTATCTCGGTCATGTTATTTCAACAGACGGTATTAAACCCGACCCTGGAAAAATTGATAAGATAGTGAACTATAAAACACCCACGTCTGTTGACGAAGTACGGTCATTTCTTGGACTTGCTGGATATTACAGAAGGTTTATTAAAAATTTTGGATCAATTGCTAAACCACTGACTAGATTAACTCATAAAGATCTTAGTAGAAAACCTTTTGCTTGGGGAACTGAGGAACAACTGGCTTTTGAGAAACTGCGCAATTCTCTAGTAACGCCCCCAGTTCTCGCTTACCCCAATTTCAATGAAAAATTTTTACTCTTTACTGATGCATGCGATTATGGAATAGGATCTGTACTTTCTCAAATGCAGGATGGTCATGAACATCCAATTGCATATTCAAGTCGACAACTGACAAAAGCTGAATCGAAATATGGAACGACAGAAAAGGAAGCATTGGCCGTAATTGACGCAATTAAACATTTTAGGCATTATCTTTTAGATAAACCGTTCGAAATTATTAGTGACCATAGACCTTTGCAATGGTTAAAGAACCAAAAAGATAACAATGGAAGATTAGGAAGATGGGCTATACTTTTAGCAGCGACCAATTATGAATTAAAATATAGGCCGGGTCGTATTCATCAAAATGCTGACTGTTTGTCTCGCTTAAAAATTGCTAGTATTCAGCCAGCGTCAACCAATATCAAATTCATTTGCGAAAAGCAAATGGAAGACGATCTTTGTGTTGCAATTAAAAATTATTTAGAAACAGGCGAACTCGAAGAAACATTTTGCGTCTCTAAGCCCGATTGGGTGAAAGAAATTGAATACTTTGAAATTCTAGATGGTACACTTTATCGCCATGAATTGCCTTCTAAAAATAGCAAGCGGAACGAATTAAATCACCAATTAGTTTTGCCTTTGTCACTCCGTCATCTTGTGCTAAAAGAATTACATGATGCACCGATGGGAGGACATTTAGCTTTTTATAAAACTTACTTGAAAGTGAAAAATCATTACTATTGGCCAACTATGAGGGCTGATATTAAAGAATATTGCCAGGCTTGTGAAATCTGCATGGCCAACACTTCTTCAACTTATAGAGCACTTTTGCACCCCCACGAAATTGCGAAAGCTCCGTTTCAAGTAATAGGAATGGACTTTTTAGGTCCTATCACTCCGATTTCCCCAAATGGTAACAGTTATATATTAGTAATAACGGATTATTTTAGTCGCTGGGTGGAAGCAGTTGCGTTAAAAGATCAAACTGCACACACGACAGCGGAATGTGTTTACAAAACAATTATTGTGAGGCATGGAATGCCTAAAGCTATTGTTTCTGATCGAGGAACCAATTTCACTTCGAAATTATTCCGATACTTTTGTAAAAAATTGAAAATTGACCAAAGATTGACGACAGCATACAACCCAGCTAGCAATGGAGAAACAGAAAGATTTAATCGTACATTGACATCAATGTTACGAAAAGAATTAAAAGATGGAGAGCATTCCAACTGGGAAGATATGTTAGATGATGTTTTATTTGCATACCGTAGTTCTACGCATTCTTCGACACTTGAAACTCCTTATTATTTAGTGCACGGTAGAGATCCCAATATTCCTATAAATGAATTTTTAGATGCTTCCCCTTCAACCTTTAAATCTGCTTCTGATTACGTAGGAAATTTAACTGATCGCTTGCGTTATAGCTTCCAACGAGTTCGCGAAGAAACCGAGAAAGCGCGGAATCGTCAACGCGAACAATATAACAAGCGAGCAAAAGAAAAGAAATATGTTGTAGGCGATAGAGTCTTATTAGATATTCGTGTAGTTAAGGATGGAGATAGTAGGAAGTTTACGTCAAAATATAAAGGCCCTTATAGAGTAGTAAAAATTTATAATAATAGTACTGTTGATATAGCTGATAATTCTTATAAATGTCAACGTACGCATGTAAATCGTTTAAAACCACTGTACGAGACAATGCTGTGGAAAACAGAACTTTGTTCCCCAATTGAGAACCCCTCTGATTTTGAAAACCGATTTCGTAAGTCAATAGCGACTCAAACCCAAGAACATGACATTGCCATGGAAAATCAAGATCACGAAGAAATAATGGCAAGTGACAGCCCCGAAAACGACACCGCACAAACAAGTGATCTTTTGGCAGATGAAAATGGTTCACAACAACAAGACGACGTCATCAACGTGCATCGACCTTCATCAGCAAATAATACTTCTAACACAGACGAGTCCGGCGACGAAACAACATCAATTCAGAAAGACGCAATTAACAAAGATGACTCCGCACGCGCTGAAGTTAAGGCAGATGATCGTCCATCAGAGCCCAAAGAAGATTTTTCAGCTGAGAAACTAGAACAACTTCATGTTACCAGACGCCCGCAACGCAATCGACAAAAACCTCTGCGTTATCGAGATGGAGTCCAATAACAAGAAAAATATGGCTATATTCTGTTATTCGCCTATCACTTTTCTATCCTGTCTTCTTTTCCCTCTCAGTATTTCCCCTCTCAGTATTTCCCTTCCCTCGTCAAAGCGTTGTAGCCTCAGTAGTGTTTTTCCATAAATAAAAACGGTAGACGTAACAATCAGAATAGTCTCCAAATAGACTAAGTAAAAGAAAGAAATTTTTTTTTTTTATTCAATTGGAATTGAAATTAAATATAATTACATTGCGGAAAAATTACTTTAAAAATTTCAAAAAAAAAAAAAAAAAAATGCAAAAGCCGTTCGAACGAGGTTCGAGTCCAGCGCCAGACTCTCCCCTAGCCAGAAAGGAACAAATCTCCATCGTCAGTAGTCAGTTCCGAAAGCCAACTCTTGCCACCCACAAGAGTTACACGGCCAACGGAAAGACAGCTGAGAAGAGCGCGAGGCGTAAATGTACAAGAAGGGGGTGGAAAGGCCACGATGGTAAACCACCGTGACCCACCTTCCGTACATTGGAGCCGACGCACATTTGTTCCCTTTTACAAGCTTCCCCCGGGATTTGAACCCGAGTGCCCACGCGTCGCAAGCAAGCTCGCTAACCAACTATCTTTGCGTGGGGTACAATCAATGCGTATATTCAAGCAAGTCATTCCATCTCTGACAAACTAATTTTTTTAAAACATAAAATAAAAAAAAAAAACCTCCCCGTTAGATAAATAACAACCTTACTTAACTAAGTTCAAGTTATTTGTCATTTTGAATCAATAAGTCTTATTTTCTGAGTTGGACCTATTTATTTCAAGAATTGACATTCTCATGCCATCTAGTGCTCAAAATGTAAACTAGAACAACATCATCTAGCGGTCGAATTCTAAACCACGAGTAAAAATATTAATACGCATAAAATAATAGGGAAGTTATATTAACATTACCGTAGTAATCCTTTAGTCCAGAATTCTTCTCCTATTCCGCCTCCTATACTCTTCTTTCACTTCTTTTCCTTTCTTCATATTTTTCGCTTACTTTTCACTATACAAACAATCACAACGACTCTGTAAAAACAAAGGAGTCCGATGTTAACGTGTCGGCGAATGAAACTGCACATGCGAATTTTGCCGGTCGCCCACAAAGAACTCGAAGAAAACAAGTCGTTATGTGGATGGAATCCAATAACACAAGCCAAACAATTCCATAACAAATAGCGGTCAACCGACTATTTAAAGGACGACAAAGTCCTAGTCGACCAACAAACCGTTTTCAGTTGTCAACCAACGAACACTTCAATCCTTCAAAATCCATTCTGCACAGTCTAAAGTTGTCAATTTCTAAAATGGACCAAAACCCCAAGTCCCCACCACTTAACTACCAACTAATTGAAGCGTGGGCCTCAAACAAGCTGCCGGCGACCCCAAGCGGTGAGAGCTCCTCTACAAAATCTAATTCCTATGGCACAGCTAGACGACTCGAGCTGGGACCCACCCCAACAAGGAAACGTCCCCATCGTTAGCCAGACACCACAATCACCGGACTCCGTGGACGACAATTCGTGGGAGTTGGAACGCAACCGGTACGAACGACACCTGGAAGAAAAAACAGCTCAGCTGTCATCGGAACTAAGCGAGCAGATCTTCACCGAAGATTGGAGCGGCGCTGTCCACACTCTTAAACTGATCCTAGACTTGGATCCTACTAGGCGTCATCCTCCACTCTACAACTGGCACCCGCAACAATGGGGACCGGGAGCGAAACGTCAAAAACGCAAACACCCCCAGGAATAAAGAAAATACAAACAAAGGATCGGGAACAGAACAATTACTCCACTCTTCTTACTTACATGTTCTCCCCTGTCCATCGTAGTCTGTGTTTATTTACAATTACATTCTATTCCACTTACCCTCGCTCTTTCCTATCTTACTTATCGTTCAATCTTTACATTTAAGAGTAGTTTATATTTTGAGTAAATAAACACAATAGAAACCGAATAACAGAACCAACAACTCAAACATTCCTTCGACAAAATGAAATGTGATTCAAGGTCTGATTAAGATATGTCCAGCACTGATTTGTTGGGCCAAAACCGTCATTGCGTGACGGGGTGCCCCGGGTAACTCGGTTCGAACCGCCAACCCGATAACGAACCGGTTCGACCCAATAACCGACACTTACCCCGATTAACCCAACAACACGAACCGAACCGCGAACTGAAACGTTAATTTTATAAAAGAAATGACACGCTGGGCATATTTTCTTCAGGTTTATTGATTCACAAATTATCACATTGACTAACTCTACATTTTTATACACTTCACATTCTTTTCCAAAACTTGTACGGATTTGTGAAATAAGTAATTTCACTCACGGATCCGAACAAACCGCTCCACAATCCTAATAATTATCGGTTTCTACTTAGTTAATAGTATCTTTTGACAAAACAACTTTCTCAAAAACGCTCACTTTCTTTTCCTACAACTTTCAATCTTACAATCATTAGATTAAACTCACTTTAAAGTTAAACATTTTTGGCGGAATGGATATTTGAACCCTTGCCTCTTACAACCAACGCTCCCACGCCCGAATTGTTGAAATCTGAACTATTTCTTGCCAACAATGTAACAAAAAACGGCGGCATTACTCCAATTGGTGACGAAAATAGTGAACGACATAAAATTTTATACGAATACGGACGCCAACAAAATAATAAAACACATCCACCCCAGCTACGGACTCCACTATTTAAACCAAAATGTCCGAAAAACACAAGTCACTTCCATTCCGGACTCCGACAATTTTTCTACTAAAGAAAGAAAAGAGAGCTAAGAAGAAAACAAAGATGGACAATCGCACCACTACAGCCGACAACCGAACGCCACAAGAAAAACGCCCCCGACAGGAAGCCGAGGAGGCGACAGCGGGTATTGCTCCGACTAGCTGCGGACCCGCTCCAAACCCGCCAACCACTAGTGGAGGAACCGCGCAGCGACCGCGGATCGACAACGCCGCCTTCCAAGAAAGTCGTCGTGAGGCGATGGAGGAATTGGACTACGTAACGAACGCCTTCACTGATCAGCTGGTAGCGCTGATCCGAATGAAGAAATGGAGGAAGGCTACGGAGAAATTGAAGGAAATCCTGGACTTGGATCCGGCAAACCGTCATCCCCCGTTATTCTGGCCACCAGTGACGTGGGCAGATGAAGATAAATGTCTACATTGCAATCAAGAACGCTACCCCCCTCCCTACTAAAATATTCATGTCCCCCCCAATTTGTATCTCTTTCATTTTACCTTTTTATTTCGGTTCCCAATACAATAATTACAAACAAATATTTAATATTATAATTATAAACCCATCGTTATTTGCCATAGTCATTGACATTATCGTATTTGAGGACATATAACTTTAGGCAGCATATGACAGTTCAAAAACTGCATATACGCAGGTTATCAGTAAACATAAGCGATAAATACGATATCAGAAATGATATCGATAATTCCATATTTCATATAGTTAAGTTATAGAAAACCTTTCCATACCTTCGGTATTACGATAATGCCACTTCAATGTGCCACGCCAGAACGTCAGCACCAACGCTATAGCATTCCCCACACACCCACGCACTTAATTTTACCGTTTCTTTTGCTCCCCTTTTCTTACGTTACCCGCTAAAATGTGGAACTTGGACTATGGAATGTTTCAAGGCGACCTACACACTTGCTAGTATTTTACACAACCCTCCCCTCCTCTGTTTCCGTGCATACCCCTTTCCCATGTGTTGGACTTAGAAAATTCTCAACTTCGCATAGGATCCTTAAATTTTTTTTTTCTCGCCGTACATTTTTTTAACGTTTCTTTTCTATTCCCCTTGCCAAATGAATGTTTATTTTTTAAATTCTTTCTTTTCAATAATAATGTTTAGCTTCCCCTCTTTCCAATAATACTAATTAATTGTTGCAATATTGTTTCTCTTTATGCTTAAACAAATTATAATATGAGACATTTCATTTACGTATCCTTTTGCCGTAGCGTGTCTAGCAAAAGCCGACGGAAAATCTTTGACATTTTTAAGCCTAGAATACGTTACTCCCATTTTTATCTTTTGCTACCCTTTTCATTCTTTGATTTTATTTTTGTTTTGTATGAAAACCATAAAAGTTTCGTCTATTTTGTTTTATTCCATTATTGTACGTACTATTTTTCCCAAAATTTTGTTTTGTTTTGTTTTGCTTATGCCTATAGAAATGTCGCCATTGCCATTTCTCCTACTGCTAAGCCTTTGCTGGATTCGTCCGCAAGCCTTTGAAACAACCGTTTGCGATTGCTCAGAGCCATTAAGAATGGGAATTCTTCAATTTTCTGACGCAAATTGCCGGCCAAAAGAAATTGACAAAAATAGTGTTCAAGTGAAATACGGTGTTTACAGTGAAGAACGGGCAGCAGCTCATTTTCCGGGATATATTTGCGCAAAATGGAAAAACATTAAACACACTACTGTGAGTTTTTTCGGCCAGGTAGTGATTGTGCCGGACAAAATTTCCATCGATACGACACCTTCAGAGTGCAACGACATGATTAACCATAAAAAGTGCAACGGAAATGAGATGAAAGCTTCGGATAATAAATATGTATTCGATCACGATCCAACACCTTTGAAATATTGGATGAGTACAGTAACAGCACAAATTACTAACTGCGTCCTTGAAAAAGTGCAACTTTATCAACAAAGTGAAGACACTAACTTCCAGACACCTATTGGCACAGCATCCGCGACGGCAGGTAACTTGTCACATAATCATTTAACATTGGTATGGGACACTACCTACACGCATCACACCGCACCAATCAATCGACTTGTTGAATCTGGTGTCGGTACACTAACAAGACAGTTGGAAGGCGAAAAGTCATTCCGTCTACAGGATGACGAAAATCAACTAGATTTTCACTTAACTCTTCGACCTCCTTGTCTTCCACTTCAACCCAATTGTACGAACCGTACATCAGCTTACGATGTCGTTGGTCAACCAAAATTATACCTTTTGACAGGAGAGATAAAGGAAAATTCTTCTTCAGCATCAACAACGACACCACCGCCACCTAACGCTGAAATTTTCAGTATACCAGCTAATATACAATATATTCGCGACCAACTCACCGATCACGAAAATGAATTAGCGAGACTAATTCAAATATTACAATGTGATTCCCGAAAGGCGAAACACGAACGAGCTATCGCAGCCGCTCAATATAATGGATGGTTAGCGGCTTCCCAATTAAATTTACCCCAGTGCACGAAACTCCAAGCTTTGGGTAGAACGGCAGTCGTCATTCAATGCAAAGAACTAAATGTCACATTTGACACCGTAGTGACCTCTTGCGGTCCACAACCAAAATTCCAAAACTTTACAATAAACCTTGATGGATGGGAACTTGTAAAATTTTCACCCTGTTATTGGACCAATGGATTTGTCAACTTTAATGGCAAGCCGTACGCATTCCGTAATAACACCTGGGACCCAATCGAGGCAAATATTATTTTACCTGAGCAGTCACTCGCCCACTCCTTTCGTTACGAAGATGTCAAATTTTCTGATTACGAACATCGCAGCAACCCAGCATACAGTGATACCATGCTTAACCACATGAATATCATGGCCGATATTGCGGCAGCTATGAACGAACACTCACAAGATATATCTTCGGTACGCGAAGCATTGAGTACCTCCAATGTTTTGATAACAGCATCCAATGTCGGGACCTACACCAGCTGGTGGGGAAAACTGAAGGATTATTTTTACATCGGTTTACTCTGTGTCTCCGGTGTGGTCCTCATGCGTATCTGCTATTGCTTGGGATTTTTCGAAATGATTCGGAGTCTATGCTGTCCCAAATGGAGAACTTCGACCACCGCAACTTCCGAATCTTTCGAATTCAATGAGAGATTACGGGACGTAATCTCACGCAACCGGGAGTGATGTAACGAAGCCATCTAAATATATATACCTTTGCAAGATACCCACAATATGATCTATTTGCTTATGCTTATTTTATATCCATATTATATTCTTATTCACTATTATAAACGTATTTGTTAGTTGCTTCATGTGCAACCATGTTGACCTAGATAAAACTTCCGGGTTCTGACTCACGCGTGTGACGCACCTACGCGTCACGAACATCACGCCACATGCGAAGATGCGACGTTTCATGGTGAACCCACTTTCTGACAAGAGTCAGACAAGTATCAGCTTGCAAGACGTTCAGTCGCCTTTAGCTTGAATTGTCACTCTTAAACAGTAGACTTTTATCTTGATGTGTTAGCTTATTCATTTTAATCCATTAGTTATTCCTCCAACTTATTTTGTTCTTCTTTCCTCTCCGAGCGTCGTGTGTATTCGAATTATCTTCTCAACACGTATTCCAAATACTATACGTGTCGGCAAGTAGTATTGTTTCCCGTTTTCTCCTATTATCCCCTCACGCTTGTACGCCCGCGCTACCACGGTAAGATCAAATTACTTTGTCTCGAATCTCACGCTCAGTTTCCCTATTGGACTCACGTCCATGTATTCCTACTCGTTTTGTAAACCTTTGGCCTCAGCTTAGTAATACATAATCATCATTGTGGGTAAATACGCCTCTGAGTTTATTTACACAACAAATTGTCTTAATTCGTAAAGCCATTCACCCGAGAGGGAGAATGCTTTACACAAGTATATTTGATCCTGTTTACATATAGAAGTAAAAACTCATGATATAACAGTGTATTCACATTGAATACAAGTATATTTGATGCAGAATACATATAGAAGTAAAAACTCATGGTATAACAGTGTATTCACATTGAATACAAGTATATTTGATGCAGCCTACATATAGAAGTAAAAACTCATGGTATAACAGTGTATTCACATTGAATACAAGTATATTCTATTCTGTTTACATTTAGAAGTAAAAACTCATGGTATAACAGTGTATTCACATTGAATACAAGTATATTTGATTCTGTTTACATATAGAAGTAAAAACTCATGGTATAACAGTGTATTCACATTGAATACAAGTATATTTGATGCTGTTTACATATAGAAGTAAAAACTCATGGTATAACAGTGTATTCACATTGAATACATTATATTTGATCCTGTTTACATATAAAAGCAAAAACTCATGGTATAACAGTGTATTCACATTGAATAAAAGTATATTTGATGCAGTATACATATAGAAGTAAAAACTCGTGGTATAACAGTGTATTCACATTGAATACAAGTATATTTGATCCTGTTTATATATAGAAGTAAAAACTCATGGTATAACAGTGTATTCACATTGAATACAAGTATATTTTTAATGCAGTTTACATATAGAACTAAAAACTCATATTATAACAGTGTATTCACATTGATTACAAGTATATTTGATGCAGAATACATATAGAAGTAAAAACTCATGGTATAACAGTGTATTTACATTGAATACAAGTATATTTGATCCTGTTTACATATAGAAGTAAAAACTCATGATATAACAGTGTATTCACATTGAATACAAGTATATTTGATGCAGAATACATATAGAAGTAAAAACTCATGGTATAACAGTGTATTCACATTGAATACAAGTATATTTGATGCAGCCTACATATAGAAGTAAAAACTCATGGTATAACAGTGTATTCACATTGAATACAAGTATATTCTATTCTGTTTACATTTAGAAGTAAAAACTCATGGTATAACAGTGTATTCACATTGAATACAAGTATATTTGATTCTGTTTACATATAGAAGTAAAAACTCATGGTATAACAGTGTATTCACATTGAATACAAGTATATTTGATGCTGTTTACATATAAAAGTAAAAACTCATGGTATAACAGTGTATTCACATTGAATACATTATATTTGATCCTGTTTACATATAAAAGCAAAAACTCATGGTATAACAGTGTATTCACATTGAATACAAGTATATTTGTTGCAGTATACATATAGAAGTAAAAACTCATGGTATAACAGTGTATTCACATTGAATACAAGTATATTTGATCCTGTTTACATATAGAAGTAAAAACTCTTGGTATTACAGTGTATTTACATTGAATACAAGTATATTTGATGCAGAATACATATAGAAGTAAAAACACATGGTATAGCAGTGTATTCACATTGAATACAAGTATATTTGATCCTGTTGACATATTGAAGTAAAAACTCATGGTATAACAGTGTATTCACATTGAATACAAGTATATTTGATGCAGTATACATTTTGAAGTAAAAACTCATGGTATAACAGTGTATTCACATTCAATACAAGTATATTTGATGCAGAATACGTATAGAAGTAAAAACTCATGGTATAACAGTGTATTCACTTTGAATACAAGTATATTTGATGCATTATACATATTGAAGTAAAAACTCATGGTATAACAGTGTATTCACATTGAATACAAGTATATTTGATGCAGTATACATATTGAAGTAAAAACTCATGGAATAACAGTGTATTCACATTGAATACAAGTATATTTGATGCAGAATACATATAGAAGTTAAAAATCATGGTATTACAGTGTATTCACATTGAATACAAGTATATTTCATGCTGATCACATATAGAAGTAAAAACTCATGGTATAACAGTGTATTCACATTGAATTCAAGTATATTTGATGCTGTTTACATATAGAAGTAAAAACTCATGGTATAACAGTGTATTCACATTGAATACAAATATATTTGATGCAGAATACATAAAGAAGTAAAAACTCATGGTATAACAATGTATTCACATTGAATACAAGTATATTTGATGCAGTATACATATTGAAGTAAAAACTCATGGTATAACAGTGTATTCACATTGAATACAAGTATATTTGATGCTGTTTACATATAGAAGTAAAAACTCATGATATAACAGTGTATTCACATTGAATACAAGTATATTTGATGCAGAATACATATAGAAGTAAAAACTCATGGTATAACAGTGTATTCACATTGAATACAAGTATATTTGATGCAGCCTACATATAGAAGTAAAAACTCATGGTATAACAGTGTATTCACATTGAATACAAGTATATTCTATTCTGTTTACATTTAGAAGTAAAAACTCATGGTATAACAGTGTATTCACATTGAATACAAGTATATTTGATTCTGTTTACATATAGAAGTAAAAACTCATGGTATAACAGTGTATTCACATTGAATACAAGTATATTTGATGCTGTTTACATATAAAAGTAAAAACTCATGGTATAACAGTGTATTCACATTGAATACATTATATTTGATCCTGTTTACATATAAAAGCAAAAACTCATGGTATAACAGTGTATTCACATTGAATACAAGTATATTTGTTGCAGTATACATATAGAAGTAAAAACTCATGGTATAACAGTGTATTCACATTGAATACAAGTATATTTGATCCTGTTTACATATAGAAGTAAAAACTCTTGGTATTACAGTGTATTTACATTGAATACAAGTATATTTGATGCAGAATACATATAGAAGTAAAAACACATGGTATAGCAGTGTATTCACATTGAATACAAGTATATTTGATCCTGTTGACATATTGAAGTAAAAACTCATGGTATAACAGTGTATTCACATTGAATACAAGTATATTTGATGCAGTATACATTTTGAAGTAAAAACTCATGGTATAACAGTGTATTCACATTCAATACAAGTATATTTGATGCAGAATACGTATAGAAGTAAAAACTCATGGTATAACAGTGTATTCACTTTGAATACAAGTATATTTGATGCATTATACATATTGAAGTAAAAACTCATGGTATAACAGTGTATTCACATTGAATACAAGTATATTTGATGCAGTATACATATTGAAGTAAAAACTCATGGAATAACAGTGTATTCACATTGAATACAAGTATATTTGATGCAGAATACATATAGAAGTTAAAAATCATGGTATTACAGTGTATTCACATTGAATACAAGTATATTTCATGCTGATCACATATAGAAGTAAAAACTCATGGTATAACAGTGTATTCACATTGAATTCAAGTATATTTGATGCTGTTTACATATAGAAGTAAAAACTCATGGTATAACAGTGTATTCACATTGAATACAAATATATTTGATGCAGAATACATAAAGAAGTAAAAACTCATGGTATAACAATGTATTCACATTGAATACAAGTATATTTGATGCAGTATACATATTGAAGTAAAAACTCATGGTATAACAGTGTATTCACATTGAATACAAGTATATTTGATGCTGTTCACGTATAGAAGTAAAAACTCATGGTATAAAAGTGTATTAACATTGAATACAAGTATATTTGATGCTGTTTAAATATAGAAGTAAAAACTCATGGTATAACAGTGTATTCACATTGAATACATTATATTTGATCCTGTTTACATATAGTAGTAAAAACTCATGGTGTAACATTGTATTCACATTGAATACAAGTATATTTGATGCTGTTTACATATAGAAGTAAAAACTCATGGTCTAACAATGTATTCACATTGAATACAAGTATATTTGATGCAGAATACATATAGAAGTAAAAACTCATGGTATAACAGTGTATTCACATTGAATACAATTATATTTGATCCTGTTTACATATAGAAGTAAAAACTCATGGTATAACAGTGTATTCACATTGAATACAAGTATATTTGATGCAGTATACATTTTGAAGTAAAAACTCATGGTATAACAGTGTATTCACATTCAATACAAGTATATTTGATGCAGAATACGTATAGAAGTAACAACTCATGGTATAACAGTGTATTCACATTGAATACAAGTATATTTGATGCATTATACATATTGAAGTAAAAACTCATGGTATAACAGTGTATTCACATTGAATACAAGTATATTTGATGCAGTATACATATTGAAGTAAAAACTCATGGAATAACAGTGTATTCACATTGAATACAAGTATATTTGATGCAGAATACATATAGAAGTAAAAACTCATGGTATTACAGTGTATTCACATTGAATACAAGTATATTTCATGCTGATCACATATAGAAGTAAAAACTCATGGTATAACAGTGTATTCACATTGAATTCAAGTATATTTGATGCTGTTTACATATAGAAGTAAAAACTCATGGTATAACAGTGTATTCACATTGAATACAAGTATATTTGATGCAGAATACATAAAGAAGTAAAAACTCATGGTATAACAATGTATTCACATTGAATACAAGTATATTTGATGCAGTATACATATTGAAGTAAAAACTCATGGTATAACAGTGTATTCACATTGAATACAAGTATATTTGATGCTGTTCACGTATAGAAGTAAAAACTCATGGTATAAAAGTGTATTAACATTGAATACAAGTATATTTGATGCTGTTTACATATAGAAGTAAAAACTCATGGTATAACAGTGTATTCACATTGAATACAAGTATATTTGATGCTGTTTACATAGAGAAGTAAAAACTCATGGTATAACAGTGTATTCACATTCAATACAAGTATATTTGATGCAGAATACATATAGAAGTAAAAACTCATGGTATAACAGTGTATTTACGTTGAATACAAGTATATTTGATGCAGAATACATATAGAAGTAAAAACTCATGGTATAACATTGTATTCACATTGAATACAAGTATATTTGATCCTGTTTACATATAGAAGTAAAAACTCATGGTATAACAGTGTATTCACATTGAATACAAGTATATTTGATGCTGTTTACATAGAGAAGTAAAAACTCATGGTATAACAGTGTATTCACATTCAATACAAGTATATTTGATGCAGAATACATATAGAAGTAAAAACTCATGGTATAACAGTGTATTCACATTCAATACAAGTATATTTGATGCTGATCACATATAGAAGTAAAAACTTATGGTATAACAGTGTATTAACATTGAAATCAAGTATATTTGATGCTGTTCACTTATAGAAGTAAAAACTCTTGGTATAACAGTGTATTCACATTGAATACAAGTATTTTTGATGCTGTTTACATATAGAAGTAAAAACTCATGGTATTACAGTGTATTCACATTCAATACAAGTATATTTGATGCTGATCACATATAGAAGTAAAAACTTATGGTATAACAGTGTATTAACATTGAAATCAAGTATATTTGATGCTGTTTACATATAGAAGTAAAAACTCATGGTATAACAGTGTATTCACATTGAATACAAGTATATTTGATGCAGAATACATATAGAAGCAAAAACTCATGGTATAACAGTGTATTCACATTGAATACAAGTATATTTGATGCTGTTCACGTATAGAAGTAAAAACTCATGGTATAACAGTGTATTCACATTGAATACAAGTATATTTGATGCTGTTTACATATAGAAGTAAAAACTCATGGTATAAAAGTGTATTCACATTGAATACAAGTATATTTGATGCAGAAAACATATAGAAGTAAAAACTCATGGTATAACAGTGTATTCACATTGAATACAAGTATATTTGATGCTTTTTACATATAGAAGTAAAAACTCATGGTATAACAGTGCATTCACATTGAATACATTATATTTGATCCTGTTTAAATATAGAAGTAAAAAATCATGGTAAAACAGTGTATTTACATTGAATACAAGTATATTTGATGCTGTTTACATAAAGAAGTAAAAACTCATGGTATAACAGTGTATTCACATTGAATACAAGTATATTTGATGCTGTTCACGTATAGAAGTAAAAACTCATGGTATAACAGTGTATTCACATTGAATACAAGTATATTTGATGCTGTTTACATATAGAAGTAAAAACTCATGGTTTAAGAGTGTATTCACATTGAATACAAGTATATTTGATGCAGAATACATATAGAAGTAAAAACTCATGGTATAACAGTGTATTCACATTGAATACAAGTATATTTGATTCTGTTTACAAATAGAAGTAAAAACTCATATTATAACAGTGTATTTACATTGAATACAAGTATATTTGATGCAGAATACATATAGATGTAAAAACTCATGGTATAACAGTGTATTCACATTGAATACAAGTATATTTGATGCTGTTTACATATAGAAGTAAAAAGTCATGGTATAACAGTGTATTCACATTAAATACAAGTATATTTGATGCAGTATACATATTGAAGTAAAAACTCATGGTATAACAGTGTATTCACATTGAATACAAGTATATTTGATGCAGAATAGATATAGAAGTAAAAACTCATGGTATAACAGTGTATTCACATTGAATACAAGTATATTTGATGCTTTTTACATATAGAAGTAAAAACTCATGGGATAACAGTGCATTCACATTGAATACATTATATTTGATCCTGTTTACATACAGAAGTAAAAACTCATGGTGTAACAGTGTATTCACATTGAATACAAGTATATTTGATGCTGTTTACAGTTAGAAGTAAAAACTCATGGTATAACAGTGTATTCACATTGAATACATTATATTTGATCCTGTTTACATATAGAAGTAAAAACTCATGGTATAACAGTGTATTCACATTGAATACAAGTTTATTTGATGTTGTTTACGTATAGAAGTAAAAACTCATGGTATAAAAGTGTATTCACATTGAATTCAAGTATATTTGATGCTGTTTACATATAGAAGGAAAAACTCATTGTATAACAGTGCTTCACATTGAATACATTATATTTGATCCTGTTTACATATAGAAGTAAAAACACATGGTATAACAGTGTATTTACATTGAATACAAGTATATTTGATGCAGAATACATAAAGAAGTAAAAACTCATGGTATAACAGTGTATTCACATTGAATACAAGTATATTTGATGCAGTATACATATTGAAGTAAAAACTCATGGTATAACAGTGTATTCACATTAAATACAAGTATATTTGATGCAGAATACATATAGAAGTAAAAGCTCATGGTATAACAGTGTATTCACATTGAATACAAGTATATTTGATGCTGTTTACATAAGAAGTAAAAACTCATGGTATAACAGTGTATTCACATTGAATACAAGTATATTTGATGCAGAATAGATATAGAAGTAAAAACTCATGGTATAACAGTGAATTCACATTGAATACATTATATTTGATCCTGTTTACATATAGAAGTAAAAACTCCTGGTGTAACAGTGTATTTACATTGAATACAAGTATATTTGATGCTGTTTACATATAGAAGTAAAAACTCATGGTCTAACAGTGTATTCACATTGAATACAAGTATATTTGATGCATAATATATATAGAAGTAAAAACTCATGGTATAAAAGTGTATTTACATTGAATACAAGTATATTTGATGCAGAATACATATAGAAGTAAAAACTCATGGTATAACAGTGTATTCACATTGAATTCAAGTATATTGTATCCTGTTTACATATAGAAGTAAATTTTCATGGTATAACAGTGTATTCACATTGAATACAAGTATATTTAATGCAGTATACATATAGCAGTAAAAACTCATGGTATAACAGTGTATTCACATTGAATACAAGTATATTTGATGCTGATCACATATAGAAGTATAAACTCATGGCATAACAGTGTATTCACATTTAATACAAGTATATTTGATGCTGTTTACATATAGAAGTAAAATTCATGGTATAACAGTGTATTCACATTGAATACAAGTATATTTGATGCAGAATACACAAAGAAGTAAAAACTCATGGTATAACAGTGTATTCACATTGAATACAAGTATATTTGATACTGTTTACATATAGAAGTAAAAACTCATGGTATAACAGTGTATTCACATTGAATACAAGTATATTTGATGCATTATACATATTGAAGTAAAAACTCATGGTATAACAGTGTATTCACATTGAATACAAGTATATTTGATGCAGAATACATACAGAAATAAAAACTCATGGTTTAACAGAGTATTCACATTGAATACAAGTATATTTGATGCTGTTTACATAGAGAAGTAAAAACTTATGGTATAACAGTGTATTCACATTGAATACAAGTATATTTGATGCAGAATAGATATAGAAGAAAAAACTCATGGTATAACAGTGTATTCACATAGAATACAAGTATATTTGATGCTGTTTACATATAGAAGTAAAAACTCATGGTATAACAGTGCATTCACATTGAATACATTATATTTGATCCTGTTTACATATAGAAGTAAAAACTCATGGTGTAACAGAGTATTCACATTGAATCCAAGTATATTGTATCCTGTTAACATATAGAAGTAAATTTTCATGGTATAACAGTGTATTCACATTGAATACAAGTATATTTGATGCTGTTTACATAGAGAAGTAAAAACTCATGGTATAACAGTGTATTCACATTGAATACAAGTATATTTGATGCAGAATACATATAGAAGTAAAAACTCATGGTATAACAGTGTATTCACATTAAATACAAGTATATTTGATGTTGTTTACATATAGAAGTAAAAACTCATGGTATAACAGTGTATTCACATTAAATACAAGTATATTTGATGCTGTTTACATATAGAAGTAAAAACTCATGGTATAACAGTGTATTCACATTGAATCCAAGTATATTTGATGCAGAATACATATAGAAGTAAAAACTCATGGTATAACAGTGTATTCACATTGAATACAAGTATATTTGATGCTGTTTACATAGAGAAATAAAAACTCATGGTATAACAGTGTATTCACATTGAATACAAGTATATTTGATGCAGAATACATATAGAAGTAAAAATTCATGGTATAACAGTGTATTCACATTGAATACAAGTATATTTGATGATGTTTACATATAGAAGTAAAAACTCATGGTATAACAGTGTATTCACATTAAATACAAGTATTTTTGATGCTGTTTACATATAGAAGTAAAAACTCATGGTATAACAGTGTATTCACATTGAATACAAGTATATTTGATGCAGAATACATATAGAAGTAAAAACTCATGGTATAACAGTGTATTCACATTGAATACAAGTATATTTGATCCTGTGTACATATAGAAGTAAAAACTCATGGTATAACCGTGTATTCACATTGAATACAAGTATATTCGATGCAGTATACATATTAAAGTAAAAACTTACGGTATAAGAGTGTATTCACATTAAATACAAGTATATTTGATGCTGATTACATAAGAAGTAAAAACTCATGGTATAACAGTGTATTCACATTGAATACAAGTATATTTGATGTAGAATAGATATAGAAGTAAAAACTCATGGTATAACAGTGAATTCACATTGAATACATTATATTTGATCCTGTTTACATATAGAAGTAAAAACTCATGGTGTAACAGTGTATTCACATTGAATACAAGTATATTTGATGCTGTTTACATATAGAAGTAAAAACTCATGGTCTAACAGTGTATTCACATTGAATACAAGTATATTTGATGCAGAATACATATAGAAGTAAAAACTCATGGTATAACAGTGGATTCATATTGAATACAAGTATATTGTATCCTGTTTACATATTGAAGTAAATTTTCATGGTATAACAGTGTATTCACATTGAATACAAGTATATTTAATGCAGTATACATTTAGAAGTAAAAACTCATGGTATAACAGTGTATTCACATTGAATACAAGTATATTTGATCCTGTTTATATATAGAAGTAAAAACTCATGCTATAACAGTGTATTTACATTGAATACAAGTATATTTGATGCTGTTTACATATAGAAGTAAAAACTCATGGTATAACAGTGTATTCTCATTGAATACAAGTATATTTGATGCAGAATACATATAGAAGTAAAAACTCATGGTATAATAGTGTATTCACATTGAATACAAGTATATTTGATGCTGATCACATATAGAAGTAAAAACTCATGGTATAACAGTGTATTCACATTTAATTCAAGTATATTTGATGATGTTTACATATAGAAGTAAAAACTCATGGTATAACAGTGTATTCACATTGAATACAAGTATATTTGATGCTGTTTACATATAGAAGTAAAAACTCATGGTATAACAGTGTATTCACATTGAATACAAGTATATTTGATGCAGAATACATATTGAAGTAAAAACTCATGGTATAACAGTGTATTCACATTGAATACAAGTATATTTGATCCTGTGTACATATAGAAGTAAAAACTCATGGTATAACAGTGTATTCACATTGAATACAAGTATATTTGATGCAGTATACATATTGAAGTAAAAACTCATGGTATAACAGTGTATTCACATTAAATACAAGTATATTTGATGCAGAATACATATAGAAGTAAAAACTCATGGTATAACAGTGTATTCACATTGAATACAACTATATTTGATGCTGTTTACATAAGAAGTAAAAACTCATGGTATAACAGTGTATTCACATTGAATACAAGTATATTTGATGCAGAATAGATATAGAAGTAAAAACTCATGGTATAACAGTGTATTCACATTGAATACAAGTATATTTGATGCTGTTTACATATAGAAGTAAAAACTCATGGTCTAACAGTGTATTCACATTGAATACAAGTATATTTGATGCAGAATACATATAGAAGTAAAAACTCATGGTATAACAGTGGATTCATATTGAATACAAGTATATTGTATCCTGTTTACATATTGAAGTAAATTTTCATGGTATAACAGTGTATTCACATTGAATACAAGTATATTTAATGCAGTATACATTTAGAAGTAAAAACTCATGGTATAACAGTGTATTCACATTGAATACAAGTATATTTGATCCTGTTTATATATAGAAGTAAAAACTCATGCTATAACAGTGTATTTACATTGAATACAAGTATATTTGATGCTGTTTACATATAGAAGTAAAAACTCATGGTATAACAGTGTATTCTCATTGAATACAAGTATATTTGATGCAGTTTACATATAGAAGTAAAAACTCATGGTATAATAGTGTATTCACATTGAATACAAGTATATTTGATGCTGTTTACATATAGAAGTAAAAACTCATGGTATAACAGTGTATTCACATTTAATTCAAGTATATTTGATGATGTTTACATATAGAAGTAAAAACTCATGGTATAACAGTGTATTCACATTGAATACAAGTATATTTGATGCTGTTTACATATAGAAGTAAAAACTCATGGTATAACAGTGTATTCACATTGAATACAAGTATATTTGATGCAGTATACATATTGAAGTAAAAACTCATGGTATAACAGTGTATTCACATTGAATACAAGTATATTTGATCCTGTGTACATATAGAAGTAAAAACTCATGGTATAACAGTGTATTCACATTGAATACAAGTATATTTGATGCAGTTTACATATTGAAGTAAAAACTCATGGTATAACAGTGTATTCACATTGAATACAAGTATATTTGATGCAGATTACATATAGAAGTAAAAACTCATGGTATAACAGTGTATTCACATTGAATACAAGTATATTTGATGCTGTTTACATATAGAAGTAAAAACTCATGGTATAACAGTGTATTCACATTGAATACAAGTATATTTGATGCAGTTTAGATATAGAAGTAAAAACTCATGGTATAACAGTGCATTTACATTGAATACATTATATTTGATGCTGTTTACATATAGAAGTAAAAACTCATGGTGTAACAGTGTATTCACATTGAATACAAGTATATTTGATGCTGTTTACATATAGAAGTAAAAACTCATGGTATAACAGTGTATTCACATTGAATACAAGTATATTGTATCCTGTTTACATATTGAAGTAAATTTTCATGGTATAACAGTGTATTCACATTGAATACAAGTATATTTAATGCAGTATACATGTAGAAGTAAAAACTCATGGTATAACAGTGTATTCACATTGAATACAAGTATATTTGATCCTGCTTATATATAGAAGTAAAAACTCATGCTATAACAGTGTATTTACATTGAATACAAGTATATTTGATGCTGTTTACATATAGAAGTAAAAACTCATGGTATAACAGTGTATTCACATTGAATACAAGTATATTTGATGCTGTTTACATAAGAAGTAAAAACTCATGGTATAACAGTGTATTCACATTGAATACAAGTATATTTGATGCAGTTTACATATAGAAGTAAAAACTCATGGTATAACAGTGCATTCACATTGAATACATTATATTTGATCCTTTTTACATATAGAAGTAAAAACTCATGGTGTAACAGTGTATTCACATTGAATACAAGTATTTTTAATACTGTTTACATATAGAAGTAAAAACTTATGGTCTAAAAGTGTATTCACATTGAATACAAGTATATTTGATGCAGAATATATATAGAAGTAAAAACTCATGGTATAACAGTGTATTTACATTGAATACAAGTATATTTGATGCAGAATACATATAGAAGTAAAAACTCATGGTATAACAGTGTATTCACATTGAATACAAGTATATTGTATCCTGTTTACATATTGAAGTAAATTTTCATGGTATAACAGTGTATTCACATTGAATACAAGTATATTTAATGCAGTATACATATAGAAGTAAAAACTCATGGTATAACAGTGCATTCACATTGAATACAAGTATATTTGATCCTGTTTATATATAGAAGTAAAAACTCATTGTATAACAGTGTATTTACATTGAATACAAGTATATTTCATGCGGTTTAGATATAGAAGTAAAAACTCATGGTATAACAGTGTATTCACATTGAATACAAGTATATTTGATGCAGAATACATATAGAAGTAAAAACTCATGGTATAACAGTGTATTCACATTGAATACAAGTATATTTGATGCTGTTTACATATAGAAGTAAAAACTCATGGTATAACAGTGTATTCACATTGAATACAAGTATATTTGATGATGTTTACATATAGAAGTAAAAACTCATGGTATAACAGTGTATTCACATTGAATACAAGTATATTTGATGCAGTTTACATATTGAAGTAAAAACTCATGGTATAACAGTGTATTCACATTGAATACAAGTATATTTGATGCTGTGTACATATAGAAGTAAAAACTCATGGTATAACAGTGTATTCACATTGAATACAAGTATATTTGATGCAGTATACATATTGAAGTAAAAACTCATGGTATAACAGTGTATTCACATTAAATACAAGTATATTTGATGCAGTATACATATAGAAGTAAAAACTCATGGTATAACAGTGTATTCACATTGAATACAAGTATATTTGATGCTGTTTACATATAGAAGTAAAAACTCATGGTATAACAGTGTATTCACATTGAATACAAGTATATTTGATGCAGTTTACATATAGAAGTAAAAACTCATGGTATAACAGTGTATTCACATTGAATACATGTATATTTGATGCTGTTTACATATAGAAGTAAAAACTCATGGTATAACAGTGTATTCACATTGAATACAAGTATATTTAATACTGTTTACATATAGAAGTAAAAACTCATGGTATAACAGTGTATTCACATTGAATACAAGTATATTTGATGCAGTTTATATATAGAAGTAAAAACTCATGGTATAACAGTGTATTTACATTGAATACAAGTATATTTGATGCAGTTTACATATAGAAGTAAAAACTCATGGTATAACAGTGTATTCACATTGAATACAAGTATATTGTATGCTGTTTACATATTGAAGTAAAATTTCATGGTATAACAGTGTATTCACATTGAATACAAGTATATTTAATGCAGTTTACATATAGAAGTAAAAACTCATGGTATAACAGTGTATTCACATTGAATACAAGTATATTTGATGCTGTTTACATATAGAAGTAAAAACTCATGGTATAACAGTGTATTTACATTGAATACAAGTATATTTCATGCGGTTTAGATATAGAAGTAAAAACTCATGGTATAACAGTGTATTCACATTGAATACAAGTATATTTGATGCAGTTTACATATAGAAGTAAAAACTCATGGTATAACAGTGTATTCACATTGAATACAAGTATATTTGATGCTGTTTACATATAGAAGTAAAAACTCATGGTATAACAGTGTATTCACATTGAATACAAGTATATTTGATGCAGTTTAGATATAGAAGTAAAAACTCATGGTATAACAGTGTATTCACATTGAATACAAGTATATTTGATGCTGTTTACATATAGAAGTAAAAACTCATGGTATAACAGTGTATTCACATTGAATACAAGTATATTTGATGCTGTTTACATATAGAAGTAAAAACTCATGGTATAACAGTGTATTCACATTGAATACAAGTATATTTGATGCAGTTTATATATAGAAGTAAAAACTCATGGTATAACAGTGTATTTACATTGAATACAAGTATATTTGATGCAGTTTACATATAGAAGTAAAAACTCATGGTATAACAGTGTATTCACATTGAATACAAGTATATTGTATGCTGTTTACATATTGAAGTAAAATTTCATGGTATAACAGTGTATTCACATTGAATACAAGTATATTTAATGCAGTTTACATATAGAAGTAAAAACTCATGGTATAACAGTGTATTCACATTGAATACAAGTATATTTGATGCTGTTTACATATAGAAGTAAAAACTCATGGTATAACAGTGTATTTACATTGAATACAAGTATATTTGATGCTGTTTACATATAGAAGTAAAAACTCATGGTATAACAGTGTATTCACATTGAATACAAGTATATTCGATGCAGTTTACATATAGAAGTAAAAACTCATGGTATAACAGTGTATTCACATTGAATACAAGTATATTTGATGCTGTTTACATATAGAAGTAAAAACTCATGGTATAACAGTGTATTCACATTGAATACAAGTATATTTGATGCTGTTTACATATAGAAGTAAAAACTCATGGTATAACAGTGTATTCACATTGAATACAAGTATATTTGATGCTGTTTACATATAGAACTAAAAACTCATGGTATAACAGTGTATTCACATTGAATACAAGTATATTTGATGCTGTTTACATATAGAAGTAAAAACTCATGGTATAACAGTGTATTCACATTGAATACAAGTATATTTGATGCAGTTTAGATATAGAAGTAAAAACTCATGGTATAACAGTGTATTCACATTGAATACAAGTATATTTGATGCTGTTTACATATAGAAGTAAAAACTCATGGTATAACAGTGTATTCACATTGAATACAAGTATATTTAATGCTGTTTACATATAGAAGTAAAAACTCATGGTATAACAGTGTATTCACATTGAATACAAGTATATTTGATGCAGATTATATATAGAAGTAAAAACTCATGGTATAACAGTGTATTTACATTGAATACAAGTATATTTGATGCAGTTTACATATAGAAGTAAAAACTCATGGTATAACAGTGTATTCACATTGAATACAAGTATATTGTATCCTGTTTACATATTGAAGTAAATTTTCATGGTATAACAGTGTATTCACATTGAATACAAGTATATTTAATGCAGTATACAGTACCCACACAAAGTTTGGAAACACGACGAGTTTTTCCGCGCTTTTAACACGGCGGCTTACGGGCCAAAGTGTCTGCCTTTTTTACGCGATAACTCACGTTTGAGTTATCGCAAAGCAAATCAAAAAATCCTCTTGTTGAGGAAAGAATTTCCTTTCACCATGAATTTTTGAAATGTTTGTGAATAGAAGTTTAGCCCCAAAGTCATAGGTATAAAGTTTGGAAACATCGGCGCGCTCGCCATATGTTTCCATGCTAAAGTGTATGTTACTGAAAAAATTATTAAAAATTCCAATTTATGAATTTTTACTTGAAACTTTTACAAACGGTAGACGACATAGTCGTCTACATTTTGACAAAGTTTCAATTTTTTTTTATGAAAGGCTAATTTTGCCGATTTTTAAAATAAACAATGCCGATCAATCTTTCGTGGCGAGGGGACGAAATCCTAGCCCGGGGGAAGAATGGAAGGGAAAAGCAAAAGGGGAAGAAAGGGGGAACAGAATTTCCGACGTACGTTTTATTAAAAAAATCGGCCAAAATCAGCCTTTCTTAAAAAAAAATTTAAACTTTGTCAAAATGTAGACGACTATGTCGTCTACCGTTTGTAAAAGTTTCAAGTAAAAATTCGTAAATTGGAATTTTTAATAATTTTTTCAGTAACATACACTTTAGCATGGAAACATATGGCGAGCGCGCCGATGTTTCCAAACTTTATACCTATGACTTTGGGGCTAAACTTCTATTCACAAACATTTCAAAAAATTCATGGTGAAAGGAAATTCTTTCCTCAACAAGAGGATTTTTTTGGATTTGCTTTGCGATAACTCAAACGTGAGTTATCGCGTAAAAAAGGCAGACACTTTGGCCCGTAAGCCGCCGTGTTAAAAGCGCGGAAAAACTCGTCGTGTTTCCAAACTTTGTGTGGGTACTGTACATATAGAAGTAAAAACTCATGGTATAACAGTGTATTCACATTGAATACAAGTATATTTGATGCTGTTTATATATAGAAGTAAAAACTCATTGTATAACAGTGTATTTACATTGAATACAAGTATATTTCATGCGGTTTACATATAGAAGTAAAAACTCATGGTATAACAGTGTATTCACATTGAATACAAGTATATTTGATGCAGTATACATATAGAAGTAAAAACTCATGGTATAACAGTGTATTCACATTGAATACAAGTATATTTGATGCAGTTTACATATAGAAGTAAAAACTCATGGTATAACAGTGTATTCACATTGAATACAAGTATATTTGATGCAGTTTACATATAGAAGTAAAAACTCATGGTATAACAGTGTATTTACATATGAATACAAGTATATTTGATGCAGTATACATATAGAAGTAGAAACTCATGGTATAACAGTGTATTCCCATTGAATACAAGTATATTTGATGCTGTTTACATTAAGAAGTCAAAACTCATGGTATAACAGTGTATTCACATTGAATACAAGCATATTTGATACAGAATACATATAGAAGTAAAAACTCATGGTATAACAGTGTATTCACATTGAATACAAGTATATTTGATGCAGTTTACATATAGAAGTAAAAACTCATGGTATAACAGTGTATTCTCATTAAATAAAAGTATATTTGATGCTGTTTATATATAGAAGTAAAAACTCATGGTATAACAGTGTATTCACATTGAATAAAGGTATATTTGATGCTGTTTACATATAGAAGTAAAAACTCATGGTATAACAGTGTATTCACATTGAATACAAGTATATTTGATCCTGTTTACATATAGAAGTAGAAACTCATGTATAACAGTGTATTCACATTGAATACAAGTATATTTGATGCTGTTTACATATAGAAGTAGAAACTCATGGTATAACAGTGTATTCATATTGAATACAAGTATATTTGATCCTGTTTACATATAGAAGTAAAAACTCATGGTATAACAGTGTATTTACATATATACAAGTATAATTGATGCACTAGACATATAGAAGTAAAAACTCATGGTATAACAGTGTATTCACATTGAATACAAGAATATTTGATGTTTTTACATATAGAAGTAAAAACTCATGGTATAACAGTATAGTCACATTGAATACAAGTATATTTGATGCAGAATACATATAGAAGTAAAAACTCATGGTATAACAGGGTATTCACATTAAATAAAAGTGACCACTTTTCTATGGAGTGAATGGTTGTAAAACCATATAGTCTTATATAAGACTATCTGGCAACAGTGTTCCCAACACTGTAGCAGACAACCATTCACAAGCAATTCACGACTGGGAACACACGTTAAATTTGACACACTTTGAACTTTTGTACTTTTTTGCAATTATTTTTGTGTTCCAATTCTCGAAAACAGTGTGTTTTTGGACTATTCCTGATCGAGGAAATTTTCACTATGGCGAAACCTTTTTTCCCACAAGACTGGGAATCTCTTACGGTAGAAGAACTGGCCACTGCCAGAGCAAAACTGGCAGGATTCATCGAGGCTGTACCCGACCGAGAGAAAATCATCCGCGAGGTAATAATTATTTGAAACTACTAATAATCGTTATATAAGACTACGAATTCTGTTATTTGTGGAAATTGACAATCAATTTTGATTGTGTGACACATTCCAAAATCTGAGCTGCATGTAACCAGCCATGAGACACGACTCGATTACATGTCACGAAAATGTAGTGAATCGACCATCGGAGATGCTTTGTATTGATTATATGTAACCAGACAGCTGCATGTAACCAGACATGAGCATGATTTGTGGCATATCTAGTCTTTTAATTTTTTCAAACGAAAGATTACACCAAATTGTTTCAGACAGCTGCATGTAACCAGACATGAGCAGGACTTTCAGCTTAATCTAGTTGTTTAATAAGGCTATGAATACTGTTATTTGTGAAAATCAACAATCAATTTTGATTGTGTAACGTATTCCAAAATCTGAGCTGCATGTAACCAGTCATGAGCCACGACTCGATTATACATGTCATGAAAATGTAGTAAATCGACAAGCGGAGACGCTTTGTATCGAATGTATGTAATCAGACAGCTGCATGTAACCAGACAAAGATTACAGCAAATTGTTTCGTCTGTCTATTCTAGCAATTGGAAGCTACACAGAAGGCTCTATTGCCCCTCTAAAATGGTATTATTGCATCTGCGACTCTGATCTCCACACTCGCTGCGGGTGCCACGAAAAGAGAAGCCGAAAATATTTTAGTCGAGTTCCGGAAATCGGAGGAGTCCATGAGAGATCGTCTTTTCGTACTGCAAGTGTGGCGCAAATACGATCAGGAGACGGCCGACAAGCTTGCACGGCGAAAGGCTGGAGAATACTTGGATCCAGAACTGGCAAAAGTTTTGGAGGAACGGGAGAAGAAAATGGATCGGGAGAAACACGAAAGAGAGAAAGACAGGGACAAATTCGGCAATCGATCAAAACGCTACAGGAGTGACTCGTCATACCGCGGCGATTCCAGACCGAGTACATTAGATCACGGAACCTATCATACCGGTGGACGTGGTGGTTTTGGATACGGGTACGGCGGAGGAGGCTACGGAGGAAGTTATGGCGGACACGGAGGAAGTTATGGCGGACACGGCGGAGGTGGAAGTTATGGGGGTCGAGGCGGAAGTTTCCGAGGTGGAAAACGACCGGGACCAGAACAAAAATGTCATCTCTGCGGCGATCCAGGACATTTTTTCAAACAATGTCCAACAAAAAAGTAATCATTACGATGCCAATATCAAACTAAACTATACAAAGAATAAAATGTTTTGTATATGAGACTCATACGCAATTTTGTTTTCAAAATTTTTTGTGATCAACTACTATAGTGATCAAGTAGATCTTGATAACACTGATACTGGACAAGGCGATGCTGATTTAGATAGACTGAGAAACGACAACAGTGGTGATCGACAGGAAAATGCTACTATAAAAGAATTTTTCCTGGCTCGATACATTCGGAAGAAGTTAGAGATTTCTGGCGAACGGAACTATGTGCTGGCGCATGGGTCATGGACGTTTTACAGGAGGGTTATGTCATTCCCTTTGTCGAAAATCCTCCAGCTTACGAAGAGAACAACAACAAATCGGCTATTAATGACATGCCCTTTGTCCTCCAAGCGGTCGCAGATCTAAAAAAGTGGGAGTAATTGAGTTTAGGGACGAGAAGCCAACTTGCGTGTCTCCCTTGACAGTGTCCAAGAAATACGGCAGAGATGGTAAAATCAAGAATAGACTTTGTTGGGATGGATCCAGATGGGTCAATTTATTTATCAGAGTCCAAAAAGTTGTGCTCTCACATTTACAGAGAGCATTGGAGATCACAAGAAAAGGGGATTTTCAAGTGGTTTACGATCTCAAGGCGGCTTATCATCATGTCCGAATCCATCCATCACAGACCAAATATTTGGGCGCATCTATACCAAAACCAGACGGTGGCACGCAGTATTTTGTTTTCTTGTATCTCCCCTTTGGCCTGTCCTCTGCTGTCCATTGCCTAACGAAGCTTTTTAAACCATTGAATGCCTATATCCATGGAAAGGGAATCCGACACTCCATTTATTTGGACGATGGTAGGATAATTGCAGAAACGAAGTGTAGAGCGGAGGAACAGCGTTTGTCTGTCTACAAAATTCTAAAAAATTCAGGATGGATTCTGGAAGTGGAAAAATCTGATAAAGAGGGAGACACCAACCAGGCCAAGGAATACCTCGGCTTCATTATTGACACCAACAGCATGACAGTTCGTCTCCAAGAAGCCAAGAAACAACGCATACTACAAAAAGTTTGGGAGACGATATCACACGGATCAAAGCCATTTCTTGCCAAACAATTGGCCGGAATCCTCGGAAAAATAGTAGCTACAGAACCAGCACTGGGGCCAATAGTAATCATGGTAGCAAGGGCTTCTTATGCAGTTTTGGAAGAAGCCACAAGACGGAAAGGATGGAATACAACGGTAGTAATGAGCCAGGAGGCTCAGGACAGTCTAAAGTTTTTTGCCGATAACTGTTCAAAATTTGACAATTCACCCATCCGATCAGCCGCCACGAAAATCTCTGTTCTATCTATCATAGGACCGCCAAATTCTTTTATGAAGTCTAGTTTTGTCGCAAATCACGTGCGCACGAACGAAGAGAAGATTTGGGCAAGTGACGCGTCAGGATACGCGACATGTGCCTATTCCATCAAAGGGGATCACCTCTATTTTCGTGGAACGTTAAGTAAAGACGAGAGAATGCTATCATCCGGACACCGAGAACTATTGGCCGTCGCTAAAACGTTGACATATTACGAACACACAGGCAAGATTAAAAACAAAGCTACGAATATATATTGGCTCACCGATAGTCAAAATATGGTGACTTTTCTAACAAAGGGATCAGGGAAAAGTCACATCCAGAAGGAGGTTTTCAAAATCATGATTCAATGCAAAAGGCTCAACATCAGAATAATTCCAATTCATTTGCTACGAGACGATCCCCGAATCAAGATAGCAGACGACGGCTCAAAAACGGTGGACACGGACGACTGGCAGATCGACGACGAAACTTTTAAAAAAAACAAGGATAAATACAACTTCACAATCGATTTGTTCGCTTCCGATCGTAATTCAAAATGCAAAAAATTTTATTCCAACTTCTATTGCACTAATACATCAGGTATCGACGCTTTTTCGCATTCTTGGGACGAGGAAGTAGCTTGGATCTGCCCACCCATCCAAGAAATCACCAGGATTGTTAGGAAATTGAAGATCTCGGGAATGACCGGGGTATTATTCGTACCCAAATGGAAAACGGCAGATTATTGGGCAGAAATTTTTGACGACAGAAACAGCCTTTTGTGGCCGTTTAGTTCTGCAGAAACATGTAGGCCTTTCATCGTTCAAGAAACTCATAACCCACGCTCTCCATTCTCTGGACGAACAAAATTTGATTTTATTCAACTACATTTTAATTCACGTTTACAACGTTGATATCTGTTGGATGATCAAATAAAAAAAAATAAAAAAAAATGCGGAAACAATTTATGGCAGCTTTTTTGTTTAATTTCATTGCACGACAAAAGAAGATTCCCATCAGACTGTGTTTGTATCATTTTGATTTTTCTGCAACAACTCTGACATTGATAAACGACTTGGAATCGAAAGATCTACATATTTGGCAGGCATCGCGTCGGAACGCCAGCCTCCAAGACGTTTGAGTTGTTTGTCAGTTGCACCATGGGCTGCGGCGGTTGTCGCTCCACCTCTTTTTCCGGAATGCTCACCATAAAGTTTCCCATCATACCCCAAGGAGTCCATTAATTTCTTCATGTCAGCCAGGGCTCCACTATAAGGTACCGATTTGTCTGGATTCGGAAAATTTTTTGCCAAACACGAAGGAACAAGATAGCCGATATAGGATGTTCCTAAATATTTGAAGTAGTTTAAAGTGAGCTGAACAGGACAACGCTTGACAGTTGGATTCGATGCAACTACTCGCTCGGCTCCTTCAGTGTACAGGTCATTTTTTCCGCCCTTGAATAGGATCCTCAAATGGGGTGAAGGATCCGTAACGTATTTGACGTCACTCCTACGCAACTTGACGATATCGCTAATCCTTCCAAGAGTATGATACTCCATTGAAATTCTCCAAATTGTGCGCCACAAAACAACAGACGCACGCAATCCATCCCTCCCATGTTTAGTTTGGTAGAGGTGGTTATAAAACTTGTCAAGAATTTCTTCAGTAATAGGTAACTTAGCAGTACGTGTTTGAGGATGTTCATTTCGGAATCCACGAAACAATGTGGATATCGTTTCGTGAGTCGTAGGCGATGGCAGCATGCGAATACGGTACTCATTAGTAACCGCGGCACTCAGCATTACGACTTTCGAATATGATTTGTCTCGCATCATCACGAGGGAGAGACAAGCGGCTAATTGTTCATGGCTGGCTCCAAACTCTTCCAATTCGTTTCTTTGACAAAAATTCCGCCAAACATCATACACGCGGTCGTACTATAAGTTCAAGAGTTATAAAGCTTCTATAAGTTCCATGGCCATCTTTTTTCTTTCACAAAATGGTAGGAAATGTTTCATACCTGCTGTTTTGTTGAATTTTTCACAGACTTGGAAAGATAGTATCGAGCGGCATCAAGTCCCATCGACAACTCGGAGTTTCGGTCTCCAAAAGAATCGGTCACTGAATTTTGGCTCTCTATGTTTTACACTTTGAAATCTGATAGCAGACTTGAAATTAAAAGCAGACGACGGCAATCTCAAAGCAATGTTGAGTAATGAGTTTTATTCAACATATTGACACTAAAAACAGTGACAGCCAAAATATGGTTCCCCTTCCTGCTTGCCACTTTTATTTCAGGGTGCTCCAGATGCTAATCACCTGATACCTGGAATTGAGTGTTGGGGTGCTACCCATTTGCTTGCTTGGAACCTAATTATATGATAGAGTAACTTATAGTGTACATAAGTGAACGTAAGAGAAAAGTGTACTTTTCATAAGTAAAACGATGAAAAGTATATTTGATGCTGTTTACATTTAGAAGTAAAAACTCATGGTATAACAGTGTATTCATATTGAATACAAGTATATTTGATGCAGTATACATATAGAAGTAAAAACTCATGGTATAACAGTGAATTCACATTGAATACAAGTATATTTGATGCAGTATACATAAAGAAGTAAAAACTTATGGTATAACAGTGTATTCACATTGAATACAAGTATATTTAATGAAGTATACATATAGAAGTAAAAAATCATGGTATAACAGTGTATTCACATTGAAGTCAAGTATATTTGATGCAGTATACATATGGAAGTAAAAACTCATGGTATAACAGGGTATTCACATTAAATAAAAGTATATTTGATGCTGTTTACCTATAGAAGTAAAAACTCATGGTATAACAGTGTATTCACATTAAATAAAGGTATATTTGATGCTTTTTACATATAGAAGTAAAAACTCATGGTATAACAGTGTATTCACATTGAATACAAGTATATTTGATCTTGTTTACATATAGAAGTAGAAACTCATGGTATAACAGTGTATTCACATTGAATACAAGTATATTTTATCCTGTTTACATATAGAAGTAGAAACTCATGGTATAACAGTGTATTCACATTGAATACAAGTATATTAGATGCAGTATACATATAGAAGATAAAACTCATGGTATAAAAGTTTATTTACATATATAAAAGTATATTTGATGCAGTATACATATAGAAGTAAAAACTCATAGTATAACAGTGTATTCTCATTGAATACAAATATATTTGATGCTATTTACATATAGAAGGAAAAACTCATGGTATAACAGTGTATTCACATTGAATACAAGTATATTTGATTCTGTTTACATATAGAAGTTAAAACTCATGGTATAACAGTGTATTCACATTAAATACAAGTATATTTTATCCTGTTTATATATAGAAGTAAAAACTCATGGTATAACAGTGTATTCACATTGAATACAAGTATATTTGATCCTGTTTATATATAGAAGTAAAAACTCATGGTATAACAGTGTATTCATATTGAATACAAGTATATTTGATGCAGTATACATATAGAAGTAAAAACTCATGGTATAACAGTGAATTCACATTGAATACAAGTATATTTGATGCAGTATACATAAAGAAGTAAAAACTTATGGTATAACAGTGTATTCACATTGAATACAAGTATATTTGATGAAGTATACATATAGAAGTAAAAAATCATGGTATAACAGTGTATTCACATTGAAGTCAAGTATATTTGATGCAGTATACATATGGAAGTAAAAACTCATGGTATAACAGGGTATTCACATTAAATAAAAGTATATTTGATGCTGTTTACCTATAGAAGTAAAAACTCATGGTATAACAGTGTATTCACATTAAATAAAGGTATATTTGATGCTTTTTACATATAGAAGTAAAAACTCATGGTATAACAGTGTATTCACATTGAATACAAGTATATTTGATCTTGTTTACATATAGAAGTAGAAACTCATGGTATAACAGTGTATTCACATTGAATACAAGTATATTTTATCCTGTTTACATATAGAAGTAGAAACTCATGGTATAACAGTGTATTCACATTGAATACAAGTATATTAGATGCAGTATACATATAGAAGATAAAACTCATGGTATAAAAGTGTATTTACATATATAAAAGTATATTTGATGCAGTATACATATAGAAGTAAAAACTCATAGTATAACAGTGTATTCTCATTGAATACAAATATATTTGATGCTATTTACATATAGAAGGAAAAACTCATGGTATAACAGTGTATTCACATTGAATACAAGTATATTTGATTCTGTTTACATATAGAAGTTAAAACTCATGATATAACAGTGTATTCACATTAAATACAAGTATATTTGATGCTGTTTACATATAGAAGTAAAAACTCATGGTATAACAGTGTATTCACATTGAATACAAGTATATTTGATGCAGTATACATATAGAACTAAAAACTCATGGTATAACAGTGTATTCACATTGAATACAAGTATATTTGATGCAATATACGTATAGAAATAAAAATTCATGGTATAACAGTGTATTCACATTGAATAAAGGTATATTTGATGCTGTTTACACATAGAAGTAAAAACTCATGGTATAACAGTGTATTCACATTGAATACAAGTATATTTGATCCTGTTTTCACATAGAAGTAGAAACTCATGGTATAACAGTGTATTCACATATATACAAGTATAGTTGATGCAGTATACATATAGAAGTAAAAACTCATGGTATAACAGTGTATTTACATTGAATACAAGTATATTTGATCCTGTTTACATATAGAAGTATAAACTCATGGTATAACAGTGTATTCACATTGAATACAAGTATATTTGTTCCTGCTTACATATAGAAGTAGAAACTCATGGTATAACAGTGTATTCACATTGAATACAAGTATATTTGATGCTGTTTTTATATAGAAGTAAAAACTCATGGTATAACAGTATAGACAAATTAAAGAAAAGTATATTTGATGCAGAATACATATAGAAGTAAAAACTCATGGTATGACAGTGTATTCACATTGAATACAAGTATATTTGATGCTGTTTACATATAGAAGTAAAAACTCATGGTATAACAGTGTATTCACATTGAATACAAGTATATTTGATGCAGTATACATATAGAAGTAGAAACTCATGGTATAACAGTGTATTCACATATATACAAGTATATTTGATGCAGAATACATATAGAAGTAAAAACTCATGGTATGACAGTGTATTCACATTGAATACAAGTATATTTGATACAGAATACATATATTAGTAAAAACTCATGGTATAACATTGTATTCACATTTAATACAAGTATATTTGATGCAGTATACATATAGAAGTAAAAACTCATGGTATAACAGTGTATTGACATTGAATACAAGTATATTTGATGCTGTTTACATATAGAAGTAAAAACTCATGGTATAACAGTGTATTCATATTGAATACAAGTATATTTAATGCAGTATACATATAGAAGTAAAATCTCATGGTATAACAGTGTATTCACATTGAATACAAGTATTTTTGATGCAGTATACATAAAGAAGTAAAATCTCATGGTATAACAGTGTATTCACATTGAATACAAGTATATTTGATGCAGTATACATATAGAAGTAAAAACTCATGGTATAACAGTGTATTCACATTAAATAAAAGTATATTTGATACTGTTTACATATAGAAGTAAAAACTCATGGTATAACAGTGTATTCACATTAAATACAAGTATATTTGATGCTGTTTACATATAGAAGTAAAAACTCATGGTATAACAGTGTATTCACATTGAATACAAGTATATTGATGCAGTATACATATAGAAGTAAAAACTCATGGTATAACAGTGTATTCACATTGAATACAAGTATATTTGATGCAGTATACATATAGATGTAAAAACTCATGGTATAACAGTGTATTTACATATATACAAGTATATTTGATGCAGTATACATATAGAAGTAAAAAATCATGGTATAACAGTGTATTCAAATTGAATAAAAGTATATTTGATGCTGTTTACATATAGAAGTAAAAACTCATGGTATAACAGTGTATTCACATTGAATACAAGTATATTTGATCCTGTTTACATATAGAAGTAGAAACTCATGGTATAACAGTGTATTCACATTGAATACAAGTATTTTTGATGCAGTATACATATAGAGGTAAAAACTCATGGTATAACATTGTATTCACATTGAATACAAGTATATTTGATTCAGTATACATATAGAAGTAAAAACTCATGGTATAACAGTGTATTCACATTGAATACAAGTATATTTGATGCAGTATACATATAGAAGTAAAAACTCATGGTATAACAGTGTATTCACATTAAATAAAAGTATATTTGATGCTGTTTACATATAGAAGTAAAAACTCATGGTATAACAGTGTATTCACATTAAATAAAGGTATATTTGATGCTTTTTACATATAGAAGTAAAAACTCATGGTATAACAGTGTATTCACATTGAATACAAGTATATTTGATGCTGTTTACACATAGAAGTAGAAACTCATGGTATAACAGTGTATTCACATTGAATACAAGTATATTTGATCTTGTTTACATATAGAAGTAGAAACTCCTGGTATAGCAGTGTATTCACATTGAATACAAGTATATTTTATCCTGTTTACATATAGAAGTAGAAACTCATGGTATAACAGTGTATTCACATTAAATACAAGTATATTTGATGCATTATACATATAGAAGTAAAAACTCATGGTATAACAGTGTATTCACATTGAATACAAGTATATTTGATGCAGTATACATATAGAAGATAAAACTCATGGTATAAAAGTGTATTTACATATATAAAAGTATATTTGATGCAGTATACATATAGAAGTAAAAACTCATAGTATAACAGTGTATTCACATTGAATACAAGTATATTTGATGCTTTTTACACATAGAAGTAAAAACTCATGGTATAACAGTGTATTCACATTGAATACAAGTATATTTGATCCTGTTTTCACATAGAAGTAGAAACTCATGGTATATTAGTGTATTCACATATATACAAGTATAGTTGATGCAGTATAAATATAGAAGTAAAAACTCATGGTATAACAGTGTATTTACATTGAATACAAGTATATTTGATGCAGTATACATATAGAAGTAAAAACTCATGGTATAATAGTGTATTCACATGGAATACAAGTATATTTGATGCAGTATACATATAGAAGTAAAAACTCATGGTATAAAAGTGTATTCACATTAAATAAAAGTATATTTGATGCTGTTTACATATAGAAGTAAAAACTCATGGTATAACAGTGTATTCACATTGAAAAAAGGTATATTTGATGCTGTTTACATATAGAAGTAAAAACTCATGGTATAACAGTGTATTCACATTGAATACAAGTATATTTGATCTTGTTTACATATAGAAGTAGAAACTCATGGTATAACAGTGTATTCACATTGAATACAAGTATATTTTATCCTGTTTACATATAGAAGTAGAAACTCATGGTATAACAGTGTATTCACATTGAATACAAGTATATTAGATGCAGTATACATATAGAAGATAAAACTCATGGTATAAAAGTGTATTTACATATATAAAAGTATATTTCATGCAGTATACATATAGAAGTAAAAACTCATAGTATAACAGTGTATTCTCATTGAATACAAATATATTTGATGCTATTTACATATAGAAGGAAAAACTCATGGTATAACAGTGTATTCACATTGAATACAAGTATATTTGATTCTGTTTACATATAGAAGTTAAAACTCATGATATAACAGTGTATTCACATTAAATACAAGTATATTTGATGCTGTTTACATATAGAAGTAAAAACTCATGGTATAACAGTGTATTCACATTGAATACAAGTATATTTGATGCAGTATACATATAGAACTAAAAACTCATGGTATAACACTGTATTCACATTGAATACAAGTATATTTGATGCAGTATACGTATAGAAATAAAAATTCATGGTATAACAGTGTATTCACATTGAATAAAGGTATATTTGATGCTGTTTACACATAGAAGTAAAAACTCATGGTATAACAGTGTATTCACATTGAATACAAGTATATTTGATGCAGTATACATATAGAAGTAAAAACTCATGGTATAACAGTGTATTTACATATATACAAGTATATTTGATGCAGTATACATATAGAAGTATAAACTCATGGTATAACAGTGTATTCACATTGAATACAAGTATATTTGATGCTGTTTTTATATAGAAGTAAAAACTCATGGTATAACAGTATAGACAAATTAAAGAAAAGTATATTTGATGCAGAATACATATAGAAGTAAAAACTCATGGTATGACAGTGTATTCACATTGAATACAAGTATATTTGATGCTGTTTACATATAGAAGTAAAAACTCATGGTATAACAGTGTATTCACATTGAATACAAGTATATTTGATGCAGTATACATATAGAAGTAGAAACTCATGGTATAACAGTGTATTCACATATATACAAGTATATTTGATGCAGAATACATATAGAAGTAAAAGCTCATGGTATGACAGTGTATTCACATTGAATACAAGTATATTTGATACAGAATACATATATTAGTAAAAACTCATGGTATAACATTGTATTCACATTGAATACAAGTATATTTGATGCAGTATACATATAGAAGTAAAAACTCATGGTATAACAGTGTATTGACATTGAATACAAGTATATTTGATGCTGTTTACATATAGAAGTAAAAACTCATGGTATAACAGTGTATTCATATTGAATACAAGTATATTTAATGCAGTATACATATAGAAGTAAAATCTCATGGTATAACAGTGTATTCACATTGAATACAAGTATTTTTGATGCAGTATACATAAAGAAGTAAAATCTCATGGTATAACAGTGTATTCACATTGAATACAAGTATATTTGATGCAGTATACATATAGAAGTAAAAACTCATGGTATAACAGTGTATTCACATTAAATAAAAGTATATTTGATACTGTTTACATATAGAAGTAAAAACTCATGGTATAACAGTGTATTCACATTAAATACAAGTATATTTGATGCTGTTTACATATAGAAGTAAAAACTCATGGTATAACAGTGTATTCACATTGAATACAAGTATATTGATGCAGTATACATATAGAAGTAAAAACTCATGGTATAACAGTGTATTCACATTGAATACAAGTATATTTGATGCAGTATACATATAGATGTAAAAACTCATGGTATAACAGTGTATTTACATATATACAAGTATATTTGATGCAGTATACATATAGAAGTAAAAAATCATGGTATAACAGTGTATTCAAATTGAATAAAAGTATATTTGATGCTGTTTACATATAGAAGTAAAAACTCATGGTATAACAGTGTATTCACATTGAATACAAGTATATTTGATCCTGTTTACATATAGAAGTAGAAACTCATGGTATAACAGTGTATTCACATTGAATACAAGTATTTTTGATGCAGTATACATATAGAGGTAAAAACTCATGGTATAACATTGTATTCACATTGAATACAAGTATATTTGATTCAGTATACATATAGAAGTAAAAACTCATGGTATAACAGTGTATTCACATTGAATACAAGTATATTTGATGCTGTTTACATAAAGAAGTAAAAACTCATGGTATAACAGTGTATTCATATTGAATACAAGTATATTTGATGCAGTATACATATAGAAGTAAAAACTCATGGTATAACAGTGTATTCAAATTGAATACAAGTATATTTGATGCAGTATACATAAAGAAGTAAAAACTTATGGTATAACAGTGTATTCACATTGAATACAAGTATATTTGATGCAGTATACATATAGAAGTAAAAAATCATGGTATAACAGTGTATTCACATTGAAGTCAAGTATATTTGATGCAGTATACATATAGAAGTAAAAACTCATGGTATAACAGTGTATTCACATTAAATAAAAGTATATTTGATGCTGTTTACATATAGAAGTAAAAACTCATGGTATAACAGTGTATTCACATTAAATAAAGGTATATTTGATGCTTTTTACATATAGAAGTAAAAACTCATGGTATAACAGTGTATTCACATTGAATACAAGTATATTTGATGCTGTTTACACATAGAAGTAGAAACTCATGGTATAACAGTGTATTCACATTGAATACAAGTATATTTGATCTTGTTTACATATAGAAGTAGAAACTCCTGGTATAGCAGTGTATTCACATTGAATACAAGTATATTTTATCCTGTTTACATATAGAAGTAGAAACTCATGGTATAACAGTGTATTCACATTAAATACAAGTATATTTGATGCATTATACATATAGAAGTAAAAACTCATGGTATAACAGTGTATTCACATTGAATACAAGTATATTTGATGCAGTATACATATAGAAGATAAAACTCATGGTATAAAAGTGTATTTACATATATAAAAGTATATTTGATGCAGTATACATATAGAAGTAAAAACTCATAGTATAACAGTGTATTCACATTGAATACAAGTATATTTGATGCTTTTTACACATAGAAGTAAAAACTCATGGTATAACAGTGTATTCACATTGAATACAAGTATATTTGATCCTGTTTTCACATAGAAGTAGAAACTCATGGTATATTAGTGTATTCACATATATACAAGTATAGTTGATGCAGTATAAATATAGAAGTAAAAACTCATGGTATAACAGTGTATTTACATTGAATACAAGTATATTTGATGCAGTATACATATAGAAGTAAAAACTCATGGTATAATAGTGTATTCACATGGAATACAAGTATATTTGATGCAGTATACATATAGAAGTAAAAACTCATGGTATAAAAGTGTATTCACATTAAATAAAAGTATATTTGATGCTGTTTACATATAGAAGTAAAAACTCATGGTATAACAGTGTATTCACATTGAAAAAAGGTATATTTGATGCTGTTTACATATAGAAGTAAAAACTCATGGTATAACAGTGTATTCACATTGAATACAAGTATATTTGAAGCTGTTTACACATAGTAGTAGAAACTCGTAGTATAAAAGTGTATTCACATTGAATACAAGTATATTTTATCCTGTTTACATATAGAAGTAGAAACTCATGGTATAACAGTGTATTCACATTGAATACAAGTATATTTTATCCTGTTTACATATAGAAGTAGAAACTCATGGTATAACAGTGTATTCACATTGAATACAAGTATATTTGATGCAGTATACATATAGAAGTAAAAACTCATGGTATTACAGTGTATTTACATATATACAAGTATATTTGATGCAGAATACATATAGAAGTAAAAACTCATGGTATAACAGTGTATTCACATTGAATACAAGTATATTTGATGCTGTTTACATATAGAAGTAAAAACTCATGGTATAACAGTATAGTCACATTGAAAACAAGTATATTTGATGCAGAACACATATAGAAGTAAAAACTCATGGTATAACAGTGTATTCACATTGAATAAAGGTATATTTGATGCTGTTTACATATAGAAGTAAAAACTCATGGTATAACAGTGTATTCTCATTGAATACAAGTATATTTGATCCTGTTTAAACATAGAAGTAGAAACTCATGGTATAACAGTGTATTCACATCGAATACAAGTATATTTTATCCTGTTTACATATAGAAGTAGAAACTCATGGTATAACAGTGTATTCACATTGAATACAAGTATATTTGATCCTGGTTACATATAGAAGTAGAAAATCATGGTATAACAGTGTATTCACATATATACAAGTATATTTGATTCAGTATACATATAGAAGTAAAAACTCATGGTATAACAGTGTATTCACATTGAATACAAGTATATTTGATCCTGTTTACATATAGAAGTAAAAACTCATGGTATAACAGTGTATTCACATTGAATACAAGTATATTTGATCCTGTTTTCACATAGAAGTAGAAAATCATAATATAACAGTGTATTCACATTGAATACAAGTATATTTGATCCTGTTTACAGATAGAAGTAGAAACTCATGGTATAACAGTGTATTCACATTGAATACAAGTATATTTGATCCTGTTTACATAGAGAAGTAGAAACTCATGGTATAACAGTGTATTCACATTGAATACAAGTATATTTGATTCTGTTTACATATAGAAGTAAAAACTCATGGTTTAACAGTGTATTCACATTGAATACAAGTATATTTGATACAGTATAAATATAGAAGTAAAAACTCGTGGTATAACAGTGTATTCACATTGAATACAAGAATATTTGATGCAGTATACATATAGAAGTAAAAACTCATGGTATAACAGTGTATTCACATTGAATACAAGTATATTTGATCCTGTTTACATATAGAAGTAGAAACTCATGGTATAACAGTGTATTCACATTGAATACAAGTATATTTGATGCAGTATACATATAGAAGTAAAAACTCATGGTATAACAGTGTATTCACATTGAATACAAGTATATTTGATGCAATATACATATAGAAGTAAAAACTCATGGTATAACAGTGTATTCACATTGAATACAAATATATTTGATGCAGTATACATTTAGAAGTAGAAACTCGTGGTATTACAGTGTATTCAAATATATACAAGTATATTTGATGCAGTATACATATAGAAGTAAAAACTTATGGTATAACAGTGTATTCACATTGAATACAAGTATATTTGATGGTTTTTACATAAAGAAGTCAAAACTCATGGTATAACAGTGTATTCACATTGAATACAAGTATATTTGATACAGAATACATATAGAAGTAAAAACTCATGGTATAACATTGTATTCACATTGAATACAAGTATATTTGATGCAGTATACATATAAAAGTAAAAACTTATGGTATAACAGTGCATTCACATTGAATACAAGTATATTTGATGCTGTTTACATTAAGAAGTCAAAACTCATGGTATAACAGTGTATTCACATTGAATACAAGTATATTTGAAGCAGTATACATATAGAAGTAAAAACTCATGGTATAACAGGGTATTCACATTGAATACAAGTATATTTGATGCAGTATACATAAAGAAGTAAAAACTCATGGTATAACAGTGTATTCACATTGAATACAAGTATATTTGATGCAGTATACATATAGAAGAAAAAACTCATGGTATAGCAGTGTATTTACATATATACAAGTATATTTGATGCAGTATACATATAGAAGTAAAAACTCATGGTATAACAGTGTATTCACATTGAATACAAGTATATTTGATGCAAAATACATATAGAAGTAAAAACTCATGGTATAACAGTGTATTCACATTGAATACAAGTATATTTGATGTTGTTTACATATAGAAGTAAAAACTCATGGTATAACAGGGTATTCACATTGAATACAAGTATATTTGATGCTGTTTACATATAGAAGTAAAAAGTCATGGTATAACAGTGTATTCACATTAAATACAAGTATATTTGATGCAGTATACATATAGAAGTAAAAACTCAAGGTATAACAGTATATTCACATTGAATACAAGTATATTTGATGCAGTGTACATATTGAAGTAAAAACTCATGGTATAACAGTGTATTCACATTGAATACAAGTATATTTGATGCAGTATACATATAGAAGTAGAAACTCATGGTATTACAGTGTATTCACATATATACAAGTATATTTGATGCAGTATACATATAGAAGTAAAAACTCATGGTATAACAGTGTATTCACATTGAATACAAGTATATTTGATCCTGTTTATATATAGAAGTAGAAACTCATGGTATAACAGTGTATTCACATTGAATACAAGTATATTTGATCCTGTTTACATATAGAAGTAGAAACTCGTGGTATAACAGTGTATTCACATTGAATACAAGTATATTTGATCCTGTTTTCACATAGAAGTAGAAACTCATAATATAACAGTGTATTCACATTGAATACAAGTATATTTGATCCTGTTTACATATAGAAGTAGAAACTCATGGTATAACAGTATATTCACATTGAATACAAGTTTATTTGATCCTGTTTACATATAGAAGTAGAAACTCATGGTATAACAGTGTATTCACATTGAATACAAGTATATTTGATCCTGTTTACATATAGAAGTAGAAACTCATGGTTTAACAGTGTATTCACATTGAATACAAGTATATTTGATACAGTATAAATATAGAAGTAAAAACTCATGGTATAACAGTGTATTCACATTGAATACAAGAATATTTGATGAAGTATACATATAGAAGTAAAAACTCATGGTATAACAGTGTATTCACATTGAATAAAAGTATATTTGATTCTGTTTGTATATAGAAGTAAAAATTCATGGTATAACAGTGTATTCACATTGAATACAAGTATATTTGATGCAGTATACATATAGAAGTAAAAACTCATGGTATAACAGTGTATTCACATTGAATACAAGTATATTTGATGCAGTATACATATAGAAGTAAAAACTCATGGTATAACAGTGTATTCACATTGAAATCAAATATATTTGATGCAGTATACATTTAGAAGTAGAAACTCATGGTATTACAGTGTATTCAAATATATACAAGTATATTTGATGCAGTATACATATAGAAGTAAAAACTCATGGTATAACAGTGTATTCACATTGAATACAAGTAGTTTTGATGCTGTTTACATATAGAAGTAAAAACTCATGGTATAACCGTGTATTCACATTGAATACAAGTATATTTGATGCAGAATACATATAGAAGTAAAAACTTATGGTATAACAGTGTATTCACATTGAATACAAGTATATTTGATGCAGTTTACATATAGAAGTAAAAACTCATGGTATAACAGTGTATTCACATTGAATACAAGTATATTTGATCCTGTTTATATATAGAAGTAAAAACTCATGGTATAACAGTGTATTCACATTGAATACAAGTATATTTGATGCAGTTTACATATAGAACTAAAAACTCATGGTATAACAGTGTATTCACATTGAATAAAAGTATATTTAATGCTGTTTACATATAGAAGTAAAAACTCAGGGTATAACAGTGTATTCACATTGAATACAAGTAAATTTGATGCAGAATACTTATAGAAGTAAAAACTCGTGGAATAACAGTGTATTCACATTAAATACAAGTATATTTGATGCTGTTTACATATTGAAGTAAAAACTTATGGTATAACAGTGTAATCACATTGAATACAAGAATATTTGATGCAGAGTACATAGAGAAGTAAAAACTCATGGTTTAACAGTGTATTCACATTGAATACAAATATATTTGATTCTGTTTACATATAGAAGTAAAAACTCATGGTATGACAGTGTATTCACATTGAATACAAGTATATTTGATGCAGTATACATATAGAAGTAAAAACTCATGGTATATCAGTGTATTCACATTGAATACAAGTATATTTGATGCAGAATACATATAGAAGTAAAAACTCATGGTATAATAGTGTATTTACATTGAATACAAGTATATTTGATGCTGTTTACATATAGAATTAAAAACTCATGGTATAATTGTGTATTCACATTGAATACAAGTATATTTGATGCAGTATACATATAGAAGTAAAAACTCATGGTATAACAGTGTATTCACATTGAATACAAGTATATTTGATGCTGTTTACATATAGAAGTAAAAACTCATGGTATAACAGTGTATTCACATTGAATACAAGTATATTTGATGCTGTTTACCTATTGAAGTAAAAACTTATGGTATAACAGTGTAATCGCATTGAATACAAGTATATTTGATGCAGAATACATATAGAAGTAAAAACTCATGGTATAACAGTGTATTCACATTGAATACAAGTATATTTGATGCAGAATACATATAGAAGTAAAAACTAATGGTATAACAGTGTATTCACATTGAATACAAGTATATTTGATGCTGTTTACATATAGAAGTAAAAACTTATGGTATAACAGTGTATTCACATTGAATATAAGTAAATTTGATGCAGAATACATATAGAAGTAAAAACTCATGGTATAACAGTGTATTCACATTGAATACAAGTATATTTGATGCGGTTTACATATAGAACTAAAAACTCATGGTATAACAGTGTATTCACATTGAATACAAGTATATTTGATGAAGAATACATATAGAAGTAAAAACTCATGGTATAACAGTGTATTCACATTGAATACAAGTATATTTGATGCAGTTTACATATAGAAGTAAAAACTCATGGTATAACAGTGTATTCACATTGAATACAAGTATATTTGATGCAGAATACATATAGAACTAAAAACTCATGGTATTGTGACGGGGAAAAGACTTGGGGACGTCGGGGTACGAAATAAGATCACTTGCGACGGTGTTTAGAGGAGAACGGAGTGTATTTGGAAGGAACAATCTAAGGCACTTTCTAGAGAAGACTGAACCCCGAACCTACTTAGGCTCGGGGTATTTAAAGGCAAGGATCACCCTGTTACCGGGTGACGCCGGAAGAATCTAGGGAAAGATGGTCATCTAGATAACACCTAAATGACCGCTACGAACGGTCTAACCCGTTTCTAGGGTAAAGTAGAAAGTAAATACGGAAGAAGTAGTTAAGATGGTCAAGTAGATAACTCTACTTGACCTTACAGTCCAGGACGGGAGAAGAGTTTCACGTGGAATCCATTAACACGTGTGTGCCCTTGGATTCCACGTGACAGATCCCCCCCACGAAGAGGCCATCGACCCGATAGGCCAATTCAACACGAAAGAATCAGTTGTCCTCCTCCGGCGTCGGCGGTCCAGTGGGCCGCACGGGATGATTATCGGCGATTTCGTAAACTCCGCTGCTTCGGCGAAGATGGTTCATTACCTGGCGAGACAGGAGGAGCGTGAAGACAGTCAGTCCACCTAAACCGAGGGTTAAGAGAGTAAACGCTACCACCCATTCATAAGAGTAAGCGCATTGATGGGTGGCCGTTGGACTGGAAGAGTCCAGCAAACGCACAATTTGGTCATGCGTCATCGATGCTTTCACTTCCACAGCTGCCTGTTGTAACAATAATTCACTCATGCGAGTTAAATGAGAGATGTTGGTAGCCGGGAATGGGATTACGGTTCTGGCTTTATTATACGTAATATTGGGACGAAAATCTGGTAAGTTCGGAATTTGGAGTGTGATAGCTGTGGACACCGTGGAACCTTCCAAACTGGCTGGAAAAATCCAGTGATCGGTTCTGGCCGTGCAACCCGGGGGAAACTCGAAGTATCCAATAGGAGGTAACTGTAATCTTTGCGGGGGAGGTCGTTTGTTATCCGGTGGGCAGGAGAACACCACACTATGAGGGTTTACGGCCGAAAAGGCCCATTGGTTTTGGCCTAAATATGCCACTTCCGGACCATTCCACTGTACGAATTGAGATTGACAGTAAGAACCAATTTGTGACACGTCATTCGTAAATAAGGCAACAGCACAGGATGTACGGGCCCCCCGTTTGGAGAATCCAGTATGGAAAGCGCAAAGTTGTTTGTCAAGTTGACGGCAATTTAAAATTTCTATACTGGATAGTTCGATGAACGTATCAAGATCTGGCGCAACAGCCAAAAAATCCGGAATGTTGGTAAAGCGCACCCCGTGTGAACCGTTTTTTGTTAGTTTAGGAAGAGAAATGATCTGAAACAGATTGAAGTGTTGAGCATGGTCATAGATAGGAATTTCAATGAACAGACGAAAATGATTATTAACGACTGCAACTGACACTCGTGCTTCGCGATAGACAACCCATAAATCTTCGGATGGAATCGCCCAGCCCAATGGGAGGTTAATATTGATGTCAGCTATTACCGTTTGAAGCATCGTTGGTGAAAACATTTGTGGCGAGAGTCGTCCATTGGCCAAGGCAGATAACCCGATTTCCCATGATTCAATTTGTTGCTGTAGCCACCCTAAAATGTGTTCCATGGTTGCAAATGTCGCGTCTAATTCTGCGAAGTATTGCGTTTGTTGTACATGAATCAGTTCGTAAGACTTAATGTAGTCCATGATGTAATCTACTCTTTGTGTTAAAATCTCCGACTGATGTTGTAGCTCTGTCAGAAGAGCCAAGTTGGATCGTGTGATTTGTAGAGTCTCGTTGATAATTGACGCATGTTGATCCAGCAGATGTATTACGGTTTTATCCGAATTCGTCAAAGCTTCGATGCGGGAATTGAGGTCTTGGAGATCGGCTTGAGTCGATACTCCGAATAGCCACTTCAACGTAGTGCCGCCCAGGTCCAGAATACTCCGTTTTGGCCGTCGTGCCCCCGATAATGTGAGAGCACATGTTGCGAGACGAGTTTTGGAATCATTCAATGTCCGACCCATTAATCGTACTTGGTTATCAATTTTATTGGCAGCCATAAAGCTTGTGGTGTCCCTCCATGCTGAACGCACGTCGTCTTTTTCAAATTTGGTGCCATCCATGTGATGAGCGTGTGCTACTCGAGAGAGTTTCGCCAGATGGTCTTCTACTGCTGCAATTGCTGTTTCGGCGTCCTGAAGCAGGACGTCCGTAACTACCGTCCAGGAAGATTCGCTGATAGAAATGCTAGGCTGTTCTTTAAAGATTACCGTATCCCGGATTATAATGCCGTCTTTCGCCGGCAGCGCGTTACAAATCCCCAGCAACAGAAGATAGATGAGTCCAGCCATGAAAAAATTGGGTTTGCGCCGGATACGTGGGGGCAAGTCAATTGGGTTGCCTCGGTTGTTTATTGTTGGTTGCTCGGTTATTGGGATTGGCGGTTGGGGCGACCTAGCTTCTGTAGCTTCAACAGTAGCCTCGGGAGCAACATCTAACGATCGTGATTGCGGAGGCAGAGAATGTAGTTGCCTGCGTTCCGTCACATCTTGATCTGGTAGAGGTAGTTTGTGTGACGCGGAGAGAGTGGGTGGATCCGGCTCGACGATACGTTCGACGAACATTTTCATACACACCACATGAACAATATCCGTTTTTTTCTTGCTATGTTATAGCTGCACTTCATAGTTTACCGGGGTTGTTTGACGTAGCACAATGTAAGGACCAATCCAGCGATGGAGTAATTTTTCTGATCTTCCATTTTTGCGGATAGGCTTGTAAACTAGAACTAAATCACCTTTTTGGAAGGTGAGGTTGTGATGTCGGGCATCATACCCTTTCTTCTGTTTTTCTTGTACGTGTTGTATCCGACGCCGAACTATGTGTCGTGCATTTTGGAGGTCCAACAATAATTGTTCCGCGTAGGGTAACACTTCCTGTGATTCCGGTACCCAGGCCTGCGGGCATGTACCTACTAGTAAATCGATTGGGAGTACTGGCTCTCGCCCATATAGCAGGATAGCAGGATAAATGGGGAAAAACCAGTAGAATCTTGCCGTGAAGTGTTATATGCAAAACAAATATGTTTTAATTGTGCATCCCAGTCTTTTTGGTCTTCGGAAATATACATAGAAATCATGGTTGCCAATGTGTGGTTCATCCGTTCAACCTGGCCGTTTGATTGTGGATGGTAGCTAGATGTCGTTTTGTGTTGAATCCCTAAGGTACGTAGAACGGTTTGTGTGATATCAGCCATAAAACATTTTCCTCGATCTGATATGAGTTTTTCCGGCATTCGGTGACGCAACACAATATGTTCCACCAAAAATTTTGATACTACATCCGCCTTCCCTGAAGGCAAGGGTGAAAGTTCGACCCATTTGGTGAGGTAATCAACCGCGACAATGATCATTTTATTCCCGGTGTGGGACATCGTGAACGTCCCCAGGAGATCAATCCCCACATTTTGAAATGGGCGAGACACTCGAATGCACTGTAAAATTCCTGCTGGCTTGATTTTTGGACTTTTTCGAGATTGACAAAGCTTGCAAGATTTAACGTAAGACACCACCTCCTTTTCTAACCCGGGCCAATGGAAGCGTTGTCCAATTTTTGCAAGAGTTTTGTGAATCCCTAAATGCCCAGCTGTAGGGTCGTCATGGTATTTAGTCAGAACGATATGCGTATACTCTGAAGGAACACACAAGCGAAGATATGTCTGTCCCCAAAGATGTTTAATTTTGAATAGTTTCCCATTTTTCAAGCAAAATCGTCTACCCGCCGATCGGTTATTCTCCAATTTTGTAATAATCGATCTCCACAAATGGTTGTCACGTTGTTTAGCAGTCAACTCGTCCCAGTCTTCGTTCGTGAATAATTCGTTGTTTGCGTAATTAAGAGTTCCAATTGTAAAGCATCTTTCTTCGTCGTTTGTATCCGCGGAAGTGAGCGGGAAACGTGAGAGGCAGTCTGCATTAGTGTGTAATCTCCCACTGCGGTATCGAATTTCCACTTCATATTCTAACAAACAGATGCTCCAACGTGCCAATCGACCGGCCAAATCTTTCTTCGTGCGTAACCAGCAAAGGGCTTCGTGGTCCGTGATGATAATGATCTTACACCCCCATATGAAACCTCGGAATTTCTGCAAGGCCCAGATAAGCGCTAAGCACTCTTTTTCTGTGATGGAGTAGTTTAGTTCGGCTTTTGAGAGCAGCCGACTGGCATACGCCAAGGGAAATTCTTTTCCATCCTTTGATTGTGACAGAACAGCCCCGATGCCGTAGCCACAAGCATCTGACATTATAATCATTGGAGATTCGTAGTCTGGATGTGCCAATATGGGCGCTGATGTCAGTGCTTTTTTGAGAGCCGTAAAGCTGTTTCGTTGTTCATTTTCCCAGAGGAATGACGCCCCTTTCTTAGTCAGAGCCGTCAAAGGCTGAGCGATTTTTGCAAATCCTGCTATATGTCGTCGTTAGTACGAGCATAATCCCAAAAAGCTTTGCACCTGTTTGATTCTGTTACTTGTAGTTTTTCCTTGATTACATTCTGGAAAATCCCGAACCGCTGCTATTTTGTCCGGGTCGGGAGCAATGCCTTGCTTTGACACTATGTGTCCTAAAACTTTTAGCGTAGTCATGGCAAACTGACATTTAGATCCTTTTAATTTTAATCCCGCTTTGCCTAGGCAGGATAGGACCGAATTAAGGCGAAGTAGATGGGTTTCAAAGGTAGGGGCGTATACCACCACATCATCCAAATATACCAAACATGACGACCATCGAAGACCGCCCAATATAATGTCCATCGCTCGTTGGAAGGAACTAGGACCATTTGAGAGACCAAAGGGCAATACCTTGAAGTGATATAGTCCATCCGCTGTAATGAAGGCTGTTTTTTCTCGATCCTCTTTACGCAAAGGTAGCTGATGGTACCCCGACTGGAGATCCATTATTGAAAAATATTCGGCACCTTCCAGCTTGCTTAAAATATCCGAAATGCGTGGTAACGGGTAAACATCCCTAATTGTGACCTCATTTAAACCGCGGTAGTCTACACAAAATCGCCATGACCCATCTTTTTTTTTATGAGTACCACCGGGGCACCCCATGGACTATCGGATCGTTCGATAATGCCTGCTTGTAACATATCTTCGGATAAAGTTTGAATTATTTTTCGAGCTTTCCACGCACTAGGATATGGAAGTTGACACACTGGAGTTGTACCTTCTTTCTGATTGATTGGATGTTCTGCCACTGCCATTGCCAAGTTTGAAAAAAATCGGCGACTTGGTCGCCACACGCTTTGGTCGATTTCGCATGGATTGACCCAGCTACCCGATCAGCTGCGTTTATTATTCGTCGTCTGTAACTAGTTGCAGTAGTTGAACACTGGAATGTTAACAACCAACCCGATCAGCTGTTGCGATCTGTAGTTTGTTTACAGTTCAGACTACAATAGGGTTTCAAACTAAAATAGAAAAATTGGGGGATTTGATTATATTTTAATACAAACAATCTAAAAAACTTTAAAAAAAAGTTGTTCCAAAACAAAACTCAATAACTTTTTACTTGATCATGGCCCTATATCATCCCATTTTACAATTACACCATTTTCAGGCAGCAATTATATAAGTTATGCAATTAGGTGCAAATTGTATGCTTGGGCTAATGTGTATATATATACCTGTAATGATTGGGAACTAGGGATTTGAGTTACAGCTAAGATACCGGATTCATCAACTGAATGGTTGGAAATCACGTCTATTTCGTTAACTGAATCTGACGATTCGTCCGTGGTTTCAATACCATACATGAAATTTAAGTATGACGAACGGTTCTGATATTCTCTTTTATGTCTTCTGTCCGTCATTACCGGTACCCAAAATTTGAAACCAAAATGATCAAACTGGAAAAAAAAAGAATTTTTGACTAACGGGCTATTAACACTAATAGGAATAATAAAGCAGTCACCGATAAACAACAAAGCAGACGACTGCAAACGACATTGTCACAGTAATGTTTAAAATGATTGCCGCTTAAAGGCAAATTAAAGGACTAATTTTGGAAAAAAAATTGGGTAGCATTTGCCTACTTTATGTAAAAATTATATTATTGGTACAATCATCTGATAAAGTTAGAATAAAAAGTACCAAAACCATGTGTCGCTGCTTAAATATAGGCTTTCACATCAATAAATTGATACTAGAGTGGCACAGCGGGTAAATATTAGTCCACGATAACAAAGATCCATGGTTCGATTCCATCAAACAGTTGAATTGTTGCTTTTTAGGAAGTTTTTAAGGAAAGCAGAGAAAAAGAAAATTCAAGGGAAAATTGCTTTATAACATTTTATAACATTTATAACATTTTGTAATCGTAATCACCGAATTGGTAGATTGGAAAATACGTAAATATTTCTTCCTACTTTTGGTGGACTTTTTTAGTAAAAAAAAGTACGAAAAAAAAAAAACGAATCGCAAACAATATGGCAATACCGAATCATGCTGGTTGAAAAAAAAGCCCTTCGCTCTCAGCTGTTCCACTGTCCGTTGACTTCTCTTGGAATAAGGTGAAATTTAAGTTCGGTGAACCAACATCTTAGTTTTTGTGAATCCTATACATCAAGTGATAATGACTACGTATTTAGTTGTGAAATTCCGCGACTCCACTAGAGCAAATGAAGTAGTTCCAGGCTCATGGTTTCATAACGGAGAGTGTGCTTTGCCTCTAAAAAATATTCGCCGTGCCGCTGAAGAGTGCGCAGTTCTCAAAACGGCATGGAGGCGCCATGCTTGTACTATTGTATCAACTCATGGTAATTGTGTTTCTACTTAATATAAGGCTCAACTAATTTATAAATGTCATTTTACAATAGATTCTTATCAAAAGGCCTTAAAAAGAAAAGAAGAAATGGATACCTCAGAATCCGCTGAAGCATTTATTAGCAGTTGTGGGAAAAATCTAAGATTGGAAGGATCCAAAAGGATTCAGCGTCAAAAGGATGCTATTGCTCAACGACCAAGTATACAGTCATCGCTGCCGGCTTTGCACTTTGTTTCTCCAGATGAAGATGATATTGAACAGGACGTGGTCGAAACTGTCGAGCTAAGTTGTCCTGTATTATCCAAGGGTTTGATAGCAAATGTTTCGTTTGCTGGTGAATCTGATGACAGTATGCTGGAGGACATTACAATTACCAAAACATTCAACGACGGTCCCGTTACACGCCCAAAAGTCGCTCATTCCCCCTGTCAAGCAATAACTTTCCCTCGTACGTCACAAGAGATTTACCAGCCTAGGACCAGAACACCGCCAAGGGGTAGCAAATAAAAAAATATAAGAAAAATAATAATTCGTTTTGCATTGCTAACATTTTTTTTTTAGTTTCGCCTGAGTGACGTACGTCTTTCGAAAAATATGTCATCAGAATGCTAAAAAGTAAGACTCAACATAATAAGTAATAGTGAAATTGGGCCGGACTATATTGGCAAGCTTTTTTAAGTATTAGAAGTTGTCCTATGTAGCATTGGACTTGTATTTTCTGGTTATTTATAGTTGTCAAACATTCAAAATAAAAGAGCATATTTCCATATTTTCTGCTTCAACAGAGAAGGCATTGTGGTGTTCATGAAGAGATCCGTCGCCTATGTGTTATAGTCTTGCCGTAGCTGAAACCATGCGTAATTAAATTTCTGAAGACTTTGCCATCTAATGAGTTATACGAAAATTAGCTGATTTTTTAAATGTCAACCTATTCGGTATAGTATGAACTTTCCAGTTCAGACTACAGAAAATAGGTGGAAATCTTTTTCAACAAATCAGGTAATTTACGTGTAAATTATTAAAGGGCAAAGTCTTCACAAACGTCTTCATTGTTTCAGTACGACAAACTATAACACAAAAAGTAACGGATCTGTCATACAAAAATGCCTTTTCTAGCGAAAGATAAATAACAGTTTACTACTAGTTTACCTACCTTTATCAAAAAAGAATTATCTTAATGAACTTAATATCTTCTAGATCAGAACCGATACTTACGTGTTATGGCTAGAGAAGTTGCCGAAGTAAAAAGTGAGCAAAAAGAACTGCGGAAGCTTTTGCTTCGTCGGAAGTCTATGGCCGAAGTTAATAACAACACCGAAGACATTGGACTACCGGCCTTTCAGAAACATGTCGCACTTCCTCTACAATCTATAGAAGATTTTAAATGTTTTGAAGAAGAACTATTAAAGGAGGACGTCAGAAAAAACCTAGTAAGAGAAATTTTTCCCTGCAGAGAGTATGGTAATACACCCCTTGTTCCTTCAATATGGCTATTTTTCCTCTCGGAAAAGAGATACCCTCTTACGGGGTTTACTATGCAAAAAAACGTGGGTTTTAGGTCGGGGTGATCGGGTCAAAAATCGTTTATCGCTAGAGGGCAGTCCCACCGGGTGGAAAATCTCTCTTTTGCCCCGACTTTGCCCCGACCCACAACACTAATTTTTTCCATAGTAAACCCCACAAGAGGGTATCCCTTTTCCGAGATTGAAAAATAGCCATAGTGAAGGAACCAGGGGTCTATGACCACGCAGAGAAGCATACGGTGATCGTGTGTACCTTACTACATGTCATATCGTGGCTAATAATCAAAAATTTTTTTTGCTCATAGGTGTACATGCTAAGAAGCTTTTTCGGAAGAAACTTGGATGACACAGTGAGACGAATATGGAGAGAAGTCATGTCTGATGACTTAATGAAGCTTTACACCTGGAGCGGAACGCCGAAACCCAACAGCGGGAAAGAAAAAGGACTGGCCGTAAAAGGCTCAAGATTATTACTAGCGGTAATTGAAGCTGTGAAACACGGCGAGTTCGAAAGAACAACAATTCCAAAAATAGAAAATATTTCCCAAATTTTCATAAGGAAAGCTGTCGACCGACTAAAAACTAAGCGATAATAGCTAACTCATGATCAAAGACCCATGGTTCCCTCATTATGACTATTTTTCCTCTCGGGAAAGGGATACCCTCTTGACCATGACCATGGCTAACTTTAATATTTGTATTTTTGGTCTCGCTGGTTTAATAAACATGCCAAAATTAATACTTTTTATTGTCTTTTATGTGTCAAAAAAAAAAGCTTGGCTGGGTCGTATAAAAGTCTCGTGGGGAATCTGTAAGACTTCTTCAAGGCGTCCATAAGCATTCTTTCGGAGGTTCGACAGGACGTTATAAGACTGGATTAAAGTATTCCGAAGGATATCTTGGGGATATCTTTTGAAAGTCTTTTTGATGTCATGAAGATGTATTAAAAGAATCATACAGTTCATGTTAGGACAGCTTAAAATCTTTGGAAGGAATATCACGGGGATATCTTTAAGAAGGCTTTCAGATGACATACGGATATTTTTATGAAATCACGTTGATGTCGCAAATAAATACTAAAGATATCATGGGGATATCTGAAGAAAATCTTTCAGACGCAAAAAGTATATCTTTAAGAAATCCGCAACATGATATTGGGATATCTGTAACAAGCCGGAAAGATACATTATATGGATATCGCAATGAATTCATTCAGATACAAAAAGCATATGTTTAAGCAATCCGAAAGATATCAAAGGATATCTTAAGGATATGTTAGAGATGTCTAAATGATATAGCTTTAGACATCTCAAAAGGATAGCTTTAGGAAGTCAAAAAGGATTTTTAAAATATCAGAAAAATATCCTTTGAAATTTCCTTTGCATATCATTAAAGATGTACCTGAGATATCCTTTAGGATATCTTCAGGATGTCTCTAAGCTGAGCCAAAAGATGTCTTTAAGACCTCTTAGTCCCGGTCAATTAGGACACAAGTAAGAAGTCTTAAAGATTGCTTAAAGACATCTTCTGGACGTCCCCATAAAGGACTACTTGACATCCTTTGGATGTCTTTAAGACAGCCCGGTGCTATGTGGGAGGTGTTAGGTTGCAAAACCGTTGGTGGAACAAGATCACCATTGGTCTCTTGTTGAAGATAGTGATCCGGAAAAGGAAAATCGATGTGATGAACTGGATAAGCTGAATAATTTTGCGAGTCCCCAGACGGCATCGTTTGAATATTATTAACTGGCCGTTGTTGTACATTATTTCGTGGGCCTGAAAGTCCTTGCTGGTTATTGTTAACTGGTTGTTCTTGTCTGTTGTTTTGTTGAAATCGGAAATCCTGTCCTCGATAATATGAGGAAGATGGGTTTTGGAAGCAACGTGAATCCGTATGTCCCGCCTTTGAACAAAACCCGCAAATAAAACGTCCTTCCGCGGTCCTTCTATTGCGACCCGACTGATTCCAAATAGGTGCTCCCGAAGCGTTGAGCCCTCGCGGTGAGACGGCTGTCTGAGGGTGATTGAGCTGTTCAATAGTTTGTTGAAGACCGGTTAACAATCCCGCTAATTCCTTGAACAGTTTCGTCGATGCCGCTGCTGACGAAATAGGGACGTCTGGAGTCACGGCTAACAGCGATTGTGATAGAACTTTTCGATTAACTAAACTGCTGGCCTCAGCGTGTAATTTGGCTACGTCCAGGAATTCCGTCGTTGATGCTGGTTGTAGGGGATAGATCTTTTGTAATAATGTTGGTTTCAATCCACGATACAAGTGTTGAAGCTGCTGCTCCTGCGACATAGTCGGATTGACTATGCGACACATGTTTATTATGTCGTAAAAATATGCCACTACGTCTTCCTCATTTCCTTGTTCCCTCTGTCTGAGTTTGCTCTCCTGTACTAGTGAAAAATTTGCTTGTCGGAAAGCCGTCGAAAATTGCGATTTTAGACCATAAGCCGCCGGTAGGTTGGGTAATGTGGGATCAGTTGGGTCTGGACGTGCCGGTAGATCGTCCCAATGATTCGGATGAGTATGCACGAGGAACCATTTACGAGCTGGCCCCTCTAGATACATCACGAAATTTCTCGCTTGATCAGCATCTGACCACCGATTATATGCCGCAGCTAATTCAAACCGTTCTAGCCAATCCACTGCGTCTTCTTCCGGCGAGGCTGAAAAAACGGGGGGTGCGATGAATTTTTGAACGCTTGCCGCCATGTTTGCCAAAGGGAATATACGTAAAAGGGGCAGTAGGGAAACTCTAACAGTCGAGGAATCGTTGTCGGAATCCGCTGATGAACTCTCTGAAGAATCCTCGTCAGTGCCGTGCTGTGTTACCAACGAAGCTTCTTCTGAGAAAATAGAACTCGAGGAAGATGGCGTCTGAGGTGTGGCCCGTGCAACTGTTTGCTCCGTATCTTTGTCTGCGTCTCCCAGTTGTGGACGTCGAGATGAAAAAAAAAGTTCAGGATGTAGTCGCCGGCTGGGGGACCGTCCACACGTTGGATAGCGTGAAGATCGTTTTTTTATTTCACCCATGTTTAACATCTCACAAGAACATACCCGTTGGGGATACCACTTCACCAAGTTCACGAAAAGTAGACCCGAGAAAAACACAAGGAAAATACGTAGTTTTCAAAAATTGGTCGGAGAGATAAAGGAACAAAGTACATGAAACGAAAGATGATTTTAACGAGGTGAAATGAAACACGGGTTGAATAAGGAATATGAACGGGACTCAGCGAAAAGATGAATTCAATGGGGTGAACGGGAATACGAGTTGGGTAAAAATAAAAATACGAACGGGGCTGAACGAAAGAAGATTTAAACGGGGTTAAACGGAATACGGATTGAGTAAAAAATATGAACGGGGCTCAACCAAAGACGATTTAAACGGGGTAAAACGGGGTACGGGTTGAGTAAAATAAAAAAATAAAAAATACGAACGGGGCTCAACGAAAGAAGATTTAAACGGGGTAAAACGAGATACGGGTTGAGTAAAAAATACGAACGGGGCTCAACGAAAGACGATTTAAACGGGGTAAAACGGGGTACGGGTTGAGTAAAATATAAAAAATAAAAAATACGAACGGGGCTCAACGAAAGACGATTTAAACGGGGTAAAACGGGGTACGGGTTGAGTAAAATAAAAAAAATAAAAAATACGAACGGGGCTCAACGAAAGACGATTTCAACGGGGTTAAACGAAATACCGGTTGAGTAAAAAATATGAACGGGGCTCAACCAAAGACGATTTAAACGGGGTAAAACGGGGTACGGGTTGAGTAAAATAAAAAAAATAAAAAATACGAACGGGGCTCAACGAAAGAAGATTTAAACGGGGTAAAACGAGATACCGGTTGAGTAAAAAATACGAACGGGGCTCAACGAAAGGCGATTTAAACGGGGTAAAACGGGGTACGGGTTGAGTAAAATAAAAAAAAATAAAAAATATGAACGGGGCTCAAAGAAAAAAGATTTAAACGGGGTAAAACAATAACTTGTTATAAGGAGTAAACGGACTGGAAGGAAGAATTTCTACGAAACAAGAATCAGAACGAGAGAGCCGGATGAAGGAAGCGAAAGGGAATGTGAAATTCCCCCCCGGGGAAAAAAAATCACAAGAAGACGAACAATAAAAAAGAAAACAGAACAAAAATAAATGCGACCTGTATCTCCACCAATTGTGACGGGGAAAAGACTTGGGGACGTCGGGTTACGAAATAAGATCACTTGCGACGGTGTTTAGAGGAGAACGGAGTGTATTTGGAAGGAACAATCTAAGGCACTTTCTAGAGAAGACTGAACCCCGAACCTACTTAGGCTCGGGGTATTTAAAGGCAAGGATCACCCTGTTACCGGGTGACGCCGGAAGAATCTAGGGAAAGATGGTCATCTAGATAACACCTAAATGACCGCTACGAACGGTCTAACCCGTTTCTAGGGTAAAGTAGAAAGTAAATACGGAAGAAGTAGTTAAGATGGTCAAGTAGATAACTCTACTTGACCTTACAGGACGGGAGAAGAGTTTCACGTGGAATCCATTAACACGTGTGTGTCCTTGGATTCCACGTGACAGTATAACAGTGTATTCACATTGATTACAAGTATATTTGATGCAGAATACATATAGAAGTAAAAACTGATAATATAACAGTGTATTCCCATTGAATACAAGTATATTTGATGCTGTTTACATATAGAAGTAAAAACTCATGGTATAACAGTGTATTCACATTGAATACAAGTATATTTAATGCTGTTTACATATAGAAATAAAAACTCAGGGTATAACAGTTTATTCACATTGAATACAAGTAAATTTGATGCAGAATACATATAGAAGTAAAAACTCATGGTATAACAGTGTATTCACATTGAATACAAGTATAATTGATGCTGTTTACATATTGAAGTAAAAACTTATGGTATAACAGTGTAATCACATTGAATACAAGTATATTTGATGCAGAATACACAGAGAAGTAAAAACTCATGGTATAACAGTGTATTCACATTGAATACAAGTATATTTGATGCTGTTTACATATAGAAGTAAAAACTCATGGTATGACAGTGTATTCACATTGAATACAAGTATATTTGATGCAGTATACATATAGAAGTAAAAACTCATGGTATATCAGTGTATTCACATTGAATACAAGAATATTTGATGCAGAATACATATAGAAGTAAAAACTCATGGTATAACAGTGTATTCACATTGAATACAAGTATATTTGATGCTGTTTCCATATAGAAGTAAAAACTCATGGTATAACAGTGTATTCACATTGAATACAAGTATATTCCATGCAGTTGACATAGAGAAGTAAAAACTCATGGTATAACAGTGTATTCACATTGAATACAAGAGTAAGATTTGCCAGGCGTGTATTTATTAGACTTCTACAATAGCTATACAATCAAACCAAGAAGCATGGCACTACTCTGAATATTGTTGCGAATAACACTGCTTTTATACAGAATTGCAAGTGGCACAGGGGGCGGCTTAGATGGCGGTGGCGTGTGGTCACTTGGTCATGTGGGCGTTGCCTTTGTGTACACCTTGCGTACACTCAATGTCCGTGCAGATTTGCCATCTTCTGTAAAGCGTAAATAATGCAGTTGGCTCGTTACATTCCTTCCCCCCTGTGCGGCAGGATAAATTGGTCCTCCAATTTTACCTTTGTGTGCAGACTACAGGTCGGAAGGCAACGTGAATTGCGCCAAAATATATAGTTATAAGAAGCGTCTAAAATATTGTAGCATTGGTGATGATTAAAATAATGGGGTGTTATTTTCTTTTAGATGATGTCTGGCTGTTGGTACACTTGTTTTTTCTTTTTAGCACTCGGAAGCCGCTGTGTCTATAGGAATTTTCTCAGGCACGATCACTGTTTGACCGAAAAAGTTCATAGTCACGCGGTGAATATTTCTCCATTGGAACAGCTCTCGTGGAATTCATTTTCGGCTTGCAATCAGCATCAGGAAATTGAATAATTCCCATATTCTTCGGTTCAGAACAATCGCACACAATTGTCTCAAATGCCTGCGGGTGTAACCCGTAAAAGCATAGCAGCAGTAGGAATGGTAACGAGGACATTTCTACATGTAAAAATATATGGTAAATAAAAAAAAATGAACAGTATTCTGGCCAACTTAGTCTAAGTCATCATGTGGGTTTACTAGCTAAGATAATCAAATATGAACAAGAAATAATGGAAGTAAACGTCAAAGTAAAATAGAGAAAACAACAACAACAAAAAAAAAAATTCTGACGGCTTTTGAAAGGTCAACGATTTCCCGTCGGCTTTTCATCGGCTACGCCACGGCAAAATAATTGAAAAATAGAGGGTGTCGTAATATAACAGTTTTTTATGGTAGAAGGACACAATATTTTTTGAATAAATTTATATCGTTGGGAAGAGGGGAAAGTGAGCTTAATTATCAAAAAGAAAATATTGTAAAATATTGAATCATGTGGAAATGCTGACGAGAAAGAAACGTTTCAAAGTTTTACGGCGGAAAATTTTTCTGCCGTGGAAGGTCACGCGCATATCTCGTTTTTTTTTTTTTTTTTTAAGTCCAATGCAGGGGAAAAGTGCAAATGGGGGAAGAAGCGGAGGGGAATAAAAATGGAATAGGGGGAGTAGGGAAAGTTGCCTTTGGCAAAAAGGGAACTTAGAATATTTTCAATATTGCTGCGGCGGGGAAGCTGCAGTAGGGAAACGAAAGTGAAAGTAAAAAACTTAGCGTATGTTGGGGTGTGTAAAAATGGAATGCGCTGGCGGTGGCGCTGCTATATGTGTTGTGTATATGGAAAAAGCCTTTGCAGGGATAGCAAAGCTATAGAAAATCATAAAAGGGAAGTGATATATAGTGGGATATATAGTTAGAAAAATTTCAACTGTTTCGTTCGTCTACGAATTTCTTAGAGAAATGGGAGTTGTTAAATTGAAATGGCATACATTACTATCAAAATTTTACTTATTATTTTTTTCTTTACTTCATTTTTTACCATTTCCAATGTTGTATTGCTACTGAATAAGTGTAACAGATGGACTTCTAATAAAATCTACTATTTCTTTTAACTTTTCCGATAAATGTCTGTTACTTCTATCGTAAAAGAGTGAAATATGGGAAGTTCTGCAATTGATGGCTTAATCAGAGAGGGAACAACTCAAATGCAAATATTTCAAAAGAACACAGAGGCAAGAAGAAATAACAAATTATTTTATACTTGTTGGACACGAACATTGTTTTATGGTATCACAACATATGACACGACATACGTATGGAAGGAATGTAAGAAGTTCAATAGTCTAATGGAATAATTTTTCTTTTCCTTTATTTTTATTTTATTTTACTTTTTTTTTTCGAGAGAACTCATGTAATTTTGTGTTTGTTCGTTTGTTTTTCTTTTCGTTTTGTTTTATTTTTTGTTTTATTTTTTTTTTGTTATTATTATTTTTTTTTTTAAAGTACTGATTGGAAATAAAATCCTTTACTACATCTATGATTTTTTGGTTGTTTTTTTTTTTTTTTTTTTATTGTTATTTTTATTATTATTATTTTTTTTTTTTTAAATCGTTATTTGTTAATTGTGCGTTTTAAATGGTCTTCTGGAGTACATCTGTTTTATCTTAAATAATTTACATATTTCTTGAACAATATTTGACAAAAAATTTGTTCCTTGATCTGTCAACACGATTTCTGGGGCTCCATATTTTGTTATTAACTTATTTACTAGAATATTGGCTATTGTTTGTGCGGTTTGGTTTTTCATTGGAAATGTAAAGACAAATCTACTGGCATAGTCTGACAATACTAAAATATATTTATATCCCTTAACACTTTCTTGAATTGGCCCAACTACATCCATTGCAATTCTTTCCCATATCCTATCTACTGGTGGCAAAGGTTGCAATGGTGCTTTACTCGTGCCAAATGCTTTTCGTCTTGCACACTTTAAACAACTGTTAACGTATGCCGTGACATCAGATCGCATATTAGGCCAAGAGTATTGCCTTTGTAGTCTTGCTAGAGTTTTTGTTATACCTAAATGTCCTGCTAATATGTGATCATGATTTTCCTCCATGATTTCTCTTATTTTTATAATGGGAACTACTATCCTTCCATATTTATCAATTAGTTCTTGTTTCTCATTTAACTTATATCCATTTATATTTCCTTTTTTATTGCCGTTCTGTATCTTTTTAAGATTCTCTATTATTCTTCGGCAATAGTTATCTTCATGCTGTAATTCAGTCCATTCCTTCTCCAAATTATTAACCTGGGGTTCTGTTTTCGATTCTACTTTAGCAATGGGTAATATTGGAATACGACTAAGAGTGTCGGCGTTTTGGTGTGACTTACCAGGTCGATATCCGATTACGATGTCAAATTCTTGTAATTTCAATGCCCATCTTGCTAGTCGTCCTGCCGGTTCGGATTTGCTCATCAACCATTCTAAAGGTCGATGATCAGTGAATACCGTAAACTTCCGGCCGTATAAGTACGTTCTGAATACATCTACAGCATGAATGATTGCATATGCTTCTTTTTCTGTTGTTGACCATTTGGCTTCACGATCGTTCAGATGTTTAGAAGTATACGCGATGACGACTTCTAGGTCGTCTGATTCACTGTGATCCTGTTCGTCGGTCGCAGCTGAATCCGCTGATTGAGGTGGAGATTGTATTTGTGCCAAGACTGCTCCTATTCCGTATCCTGATGCATCCGTATAGATGATAAATTCGCGCGTGAAATTGGGATAGCTCAGAATAGGTCTAGATATGAGGCAGTTCTTTATACAATTAAAGGCGTCCCTTTGTTCCTCCCCCCATTTCCATTCGACTGACTTCCTTGTCAGTGCTGTCAATGGATGAGCTTTATCAGCGAAAGCTCTGATAAATTTTCGATAGTAGCTTGCTAGTCCCAAAAATGAACTCAATTCTTTTGTGTTTTTAGTTGCAGGGTAATTAATAATTGATTCCAATTTTTTAAGATTTGGTGTTATGCCTTGTTCTGATACTATGTAACCTAAATAGTCCAACTTCTCTTGAAAGAATTCGCATTTTTTTCGTTTTAGTTTTAAACCCGCTTTTGTCAACAATTTAAAAACTTCTTCTAAATGTTTTATATGTTCGTCAATCGAAGAACTGAAAACAATAATGTCATCTAGATAAACCAATGCAAACTTAAAAAGTACATCTTTCAGGATGTTATTCATTGCTCTTTGAAAAGTGCTTGGTGCATTTGTCAATCCAAATGGCATACGATTGAATTCATATTGTCCAAATTCACATATAAAGGCTGTTTTATATTTATCGCTTTCTTCTATTTCTATTTGCCAGTATCCGCTTAATAAATCCAATGTTGAAAAATACTTTGAACCGCACAATGCATCTACGGTATCATCTATTCTAGGTAAGGGATATCTATCTTTTATTGTTATTTTGTTTAATTGTCTATAGTTAATGCACATTCTCATTTCACCATCTTTTTTGTTAACCATTACGATTGCTGCTGAGAATGGACTATGACTTTCTCTTATTATTTTATTTTGTAGCATATTATCAATCTTCGATTTTACCGTATTTTTTAGCGTTTCAGGCGTTCTACGCAGACGCTGATTAATTGGTGCGCTAGCTCCCGTATTAATGAAATGTTTGACATTAATAGCCAACCCAAGGTCTGATTCTTTATCTGCAAACAATCTTTCGTTTTTTACGAGCAACCATTCAATTTTTGTTTTTACTTCATTAGGAAAATTGGGTATTTTAAAGTCCTTCTTTTCTAATTTTCTATTTTCCTGGTTTGATAAATCTAATTGACGAAAAGCTTCTAAATTAATGTATTCTTTTGTAGTTAATGAAAGTTCCTCTTCTTCTACATTGGATAAAGGTCTTAGAGGGATATTTATTCCCTCTTCGGAAAAAGTTATGCTATACAATGGCATTATACTTTCGCAAAAACTATGCTCTACTCCATAGTGATCATAACTGATCTGCTTATTTTTAGTGTTAATTTTTACGTTATTGCTAGCCAAAAAATCTAATCCTAAGATACAATTTTCATTAAGATTTTCCATTACATAAAAGTTGTGGTTAATGAAATGATTCTTATTTATTGTTATTTTAAATTCATATTGGCCTAATGATTTTAGCTCTTGTCCTGATACTGTCCTAAATATCGGATCATCGCTGTTTCTTATTTGTTTTAAATTTTTATCACTTATGTTAAAATAAAAGCTAGATGAAATTAAACTTGCTGCTGCACCAGTGTCTACTAAAGCTTTTGTTTCTTTTTCACAAATTCTAATTGGGATACGTATAAGTTTAGGTATTTCCACCGTAAAGTTAGGTTTTACATGATAGTGATTAATGCTATTAGAATCATAGAGTGAGTGGTTTCCTACATTAGACGTCGTGGTTGACGGTTGATACGTGCCATATCTGTCCAACATTCTCTTGCAATGTGTCCTTTTTTATTGCACTTGTAGCACGTAATGTCACTGTTTTTCGCTGGTTGTGTGTTGTGAAAAGGTTGTACTCGTTGTTGATACTGATTACCAGTCGATTCACGCCATGGCTGATTTTAAGGGTTCCCAAAATTTGAGAGTTGGTAAATATTCCTTCGCGGTGGATACAAATTATTCTGTGGCCATTGAAATTGTCTTTGGTTTAGTTGCCGTTGGCCATTTTGATGTGGCCCGTATGAATAAGGTGTTTGGCGTTGCGTTGCTGATTCTTGAAAACTTTCCCTTCCCCTCTGGGCGTTATAGTTTTCTCTATATGGGCTGGCTTCTCTGCTTCTGGAAAAACTTGGTTCTTGGCTGCGTGAGTAGCTTGATTCGCGGCTGTTTTGCTGATTATTGTTAAATCGTACTCTCGGATACTGTGGTCTTGAATTGTGTTCCCGTGATTGTGATCTGCGGGGCTCGTATTGGTCAGTTGCTGCTATGACTGCAGTTTTTTCCAGTGATATTTCATTTTTATTAGCACATTCCATCTCTAAAATTTTCTGTCTTAATTTCTCTATTTCGAAATCCTGTTGTTTTCCATGGTGTGCAATGCCGGCAATGACTGCTGTTAGTTCTTTGTCGTCATTGTTTTCTTTGTTTTGCAAGATCTGTTCCGAAATAAACAGTTGTTTGCATAGTGCATCGAAGTCGTTGGCATCTTCTGGCATTCGTAGTTAAAGTTCCGTTTTTATTTTTGGTAAGATCCCTTGGATTAAAATTTTAATTTTGGTGGTATCCCGCATCTTTTTTACTTTACTCAAGAGCTGGTCTTCCACAACTGTCTTGTTGTGGTCAAGTTTTTCTTCTTTTCCTTCGATTCCGTCGTATAGGTTGTTTAGTCTTGACACGAATGCTCTGCAGTTTTCTTCCGGTTTCTGTTTTAGCTGCAATAATTTTTCTTTAAGGCTGCTAGATCATAAGCGTCTTGGAATCTTGCTATGATTGCTGATCGCCAGTCATCGTATTCAAGTTCATCTCCTTGCTCCGATACGTATTCTTCGTGCCAATCCAGAGCTTCACCTTTAAGTCTGTCTGAAAAGAATCGTAATTTTTGGGTATCGTCCCAATTGTTGTTTCTTGCTACGTGCTCAGCTGTTTTATGCCACTCCGTTATCATTTTGTCTGTGCTTTTTCCTTTGTATGGAGGGATGGATTTTTTATCTTCTCGAGAGAATAGTTCCCCCAATACTTTTACTATTGGTTGAGTAAAGGTTTTGATCATGTCTATTTCTTCTGCGGTAGGGGTTTTTTCTGTTGATTTTCCTATTGGGTTGTGTCTCGAAGTCTCAGCTTCCTCGGAAGTTTCGTGGTCAAATCCCATGATTTTAAAATTTGGTTTCTCTTTGTTAAAAAGTTCGTTCTGTTTCTGCAATAGTTCTATTGTTTTATTCTGGGACTCTATTTATTTTTTTAGAGTTTCAATAGTTTGCTGTCGCTTTAAAACGTGTTCTGTATCTAATTCGAAATGTAATGATTTGTCGTTTATTTCACTTAGTGATGTTAGATCGTTGATTTGTTCTATTAGTTTTGAAACTTCTCCTGTATGTAATTGTCTGCGCTATCTCTGTTCTAATTGTCTGCGCTTTCTGCTTCGATGTAAAAAGCTTCTTTTTGCTTATACTCCACTAGACGTTCCTCAAGGCGTTGTATCTTGCTCTCCTGTGTTGAAATGAGTATTTCTTTATCTCTTATTTGTCTTTCGAGGTTTCTATTCCTTGCGGCTAATTCTAGTTGCCCTTTGTGTAGACAGCTTCTTTCTCCCTTTGTTGTTTCGAGAGAGTTTTTCAATTCTCTTACCTCCTTTTCTAATTTGTCGCTTCTTTCTTTCTGTGCCTTTTCGTGTTTCTTAACGGTATTATAACTTTCTAGGAGTAACTTGTTTTCGTTTTGGAGTTTGTTTATATTTTCTTGACCTTCGGTTTCCACGTGTGCTGTGGTTTCTTCCTTTTTTTTCAATAGTTTTTTAAGATATTCTTCGTTTTCTGTGTTCTTTCGAAGTATTTGTTCTAATTCACTGATTCGCTGGTAAGTTTTTTCTAGTGAATTCTTTAAGAATTTGTTACTTTCTATTATTTTTTCGGTCGATTGATTTGGGTTCCTTTCTTTTTTTGCAATTTGTTTTTGTAAGTTAAAGTTTTCTAAACGGATTTCTTCTGTTCGTTTTTTCTCTGCGACTTGTTGCGCAAGCGCTTCTTCTTGGAGAACGGTGTTTACTTTGATCAAGAATTCTTTCTCTTTACCGTTAACAGTTTTTAACTGTTGTAAAAGAGTGTCTACGTTACTAAATTCTCCTCCGAGTGACTGAATCTGATCTCTTATAGTTTTTGTTGTTTTACTTATCGTCTCGTGAGTGATTTCGTCTGGCGTATTTAAAGTTTCTTTTAATATTGAGTACGCAAATTGGTATAAGGCGTTATGCGCCGCTGTATTTGCCTCTTTTTTTCTATCTTCCAATTCTTTTATCGTGGTTGTTGTTGAAGTTGTTTGATAACTTTTTGATTTTTCCTTAGTATACTTGTATTCTAATTCAACTAATTCTTTCCAGCTGAGAATAAATGCGGCTCTTGGCGTTTTGATTTCAGATTCAGGATTTGTTATATCATGGGTTTTCAAATTTGGGTTTAGCCTCCATGTTTATCTGAAAAAAAATTTTGCCCCTATTTAAGTATTTTTAGAATGGGGTTAATGTAACAAAAAAAAATATTTAATTATAAGAATAAAAAATTTAACTTACGCTGATTACGACGAATCAAACTAGAAGTTAGTGTGATTCTCCGTTAAGCAGCTATGAATAAAATAAAAAAAGGGTTTTTTTGGGGTAACCAGTACTAAATTAATGGCGGCGCAAACCGGGGAAAAGGGAAAAATTATCAACACCTGAACGCATAAAAACCGTTCAGGGGATTACCGTTATATTTTTGCGCCACACATCATTCTAAAGCAAACTCATCAATGAGTAAGCTGAATTTTTTTTTTAAATTTAACTCTAAGGGGAAATGAGTAAAAAAATAAAAACTAAGGAGACGTTTCTCCATAAGAGCCCATGTTATAAAGGGCGAAAAACGGGGAAGTGTTGATTATTTTGGGAGGGTACTGTATATACAAGTATATTTGATGCAGTATATATCTAGAAGTAAAAACTCATGGTACTAACTCTTGGTACTCTGAATACAGTGTATTCATATTGAATACAAGTATATTTGATACTGTTTACATATAGAAGTAAAAACACATGTAATAACAGTGTATTCACATTGAATACAAGTATATTTGATCCTGTTTACATATAGAAGTAAAACTCATGGTATAACAGTGTATTCACATTGAATACAAGTATATTTGATGCATTATTCATATAGAAGTAAAAACTCATGGTATAACAGTGTATTCACATTGAATACAAGTATATTTGATGCAGTATACATATAGAAGTAAAAACTCATGGTATAACAGTGTATTCACATTGAATACAAGAATACTTGATCCTGTTTACATATAGAAGTAAAAACTCATGGCATAACAGTGTATTCACATTGAATACAAGTATATTTGATGCAGGATACATTAAGAATTAAAAACTCATGGTAAAACAGTGTATTCACATTGAATACAAGTATATTTGATCCTGTTTATATATAGAAGTAAAAACTCATGGTATAACAGTGTATTCACTTTGAATACAATTTTATTTGATGCCTTTTACATATAGAAGTAAAAACTCATGGTATAACAGTGTATTCACATTGAATACAAGTATATTTGATGCAGAATACATATAGAAGTAAAAACTTATTGTATAACAGTGTATTCACATTGAATACAAGTATATTTGATGCAGTGTACATATAGAAGTAAAAACTCATGGTATAACAGTGTATTCACATTAAATACAAGTACATTTGATCCTGTTTACATATAGAAGTAAAAACTTATGGCATAACAGTGTATTCACATTGAATACAAGTATATTTGATGCTGTTTACATATAGAAGTTAAAACTCATGGTATAACAGTGTATTCACATTGAATACAAGTATATTTGTTCCTGTTTATATATAGAAGTAAAAACTCATGGTATAACAGTGTATTCACATTGAATACAAGTATATTTGATGCAGTTTACATATAGAACTAAAAACTCATGGTATAACAGTGTATTCATATTGAATACAAGTATATTTGATGCAGAATACATATAGAAGTAAAAACTCATGGTATAACAGTGTATTCACATTGAATACAAGTATATTTAATGCTCTTTACATATAGAAGTAAAAACTCAGGGTATAACAGTGTATACACATTGAATACAAGTAAATTTGATGCAGAATACATATAGAAGTAAAAACTCATGGTATAACAGTGTATTCACATTGAATACAAGTATATTTGATGTTGTTTACATATAGAAGTAAAAACTCATGGTATAACAGTGTATTCACATTGAATACGAGTATATTTGATGCAGTATACATATAGAAGTAAAAACTCATGGTATATCAGTGTATTTACATTGAATACAAGTATATTTGATGCAGAATACATATAGAAGTAAAAACTCATGGTATAACAGTGTATTCACATTGAATACAAGTATATTTGATGCTGTTTACATATAGAAGTAAAAACTCATGGTATAATTGTGTATTCACATTGAATACAAGAATATTTGATGCAGTATACATATAGAAGTAAAAACTCATGGTATAACAGTGTATTCACATTGAATACAAGTTTATTTGATGCCGTTTACATATAGAAGTAAAAACTCATGGTATAACAGTGTATTCACATTGAATACAAGTATATTTGATGCAGAATACATATAGAAGTAAAAACTTATTGTATAACAGTGTATTCTCATTGAATACAAGTATATTTGATGCAGTATACATATAGAAGTAAAAACTCATGGTATAACAGTGTATTCACATTGAATACAAGTATATTTGATCCTGTTTACATATAGAAGTAAAAACTTATGGCATAACAGTGTATTCACATTGAATACAAGTATATTTGATGCAGTATACATATAGAAGTAAAAACTCATGGTATAACAGTGTATTCACATTAAATACAAGTATATTTGATGCTGTTTACATATAGAAGTAAAAACTCATGGTATAACAGTGTATTCACTTTGAATACAAGTATATTTGATGCAGAGTACATATAGAAGTAAAAACTTATTGTATAACAGTGTATTCACATTGAATACAAGTATATTTGATGCAGTATACATATAGAAGTAAAAACTCATGGTGTAACAGTGTATTCACATTAAATACAAGTACATTTGATCCTGTTTATATATAGAAGTAAAAACTCATGGTATAACAGTGTATTCACATTGAATACAAGTATATTTGATGCAGTTTACATATAGAAGTTAAAACTCTTGGTATAACAGTATATTCACATTGAATACAAGTATATTTGATCCTGTTTACATATAGAAGTAAAAACTTATGGCATAACAGTGTATTCACATTGAATACAAGTATATTTGATGCAGAATACATATAGAAGTAAAAACTCATGGTATAACAGTGTATTCACATTGAATACAAGTATATTTGATGCTGTCGACATATAGAAGTAAAAACTCATGGTATAACAGTGTATTCACATTGAATACAAGTATATTTGATGCTGTTTACATATAGAAGTAAAAACTCATGGTATAACAGTGTATACACATTGAATACAAGTAAATTTGATGCAGAATACATATAGAAGTAAAATCTCATGATATAACAGTGTATTCACATTGAATACAAGTATATTTGATGCTCTTTACATATTGAAGTAAAAACTCATGGTATAACAGTGTTTTCACATTGAATACAAGTATATTTGAAGCAGTTTACATATAGAAGTAAAAACTCATGGTATAACAGTGGATTCACATTGAATACAAGTATATTTGATGCTGTTTACATAGGGAAGTAAAAATTCATGGTATAACAGTGTATTCACATTGAATACAAGTATATTTGACGCAGTATATATATAGAAGTAAAAACTCGTGGTATAACAGTGTATTCACATTGAATACAAGTATATTTGATGCAGTATACATATAGAAATAAAAACTCATGGTATAACAGTGTATTCACAATGAATACAAGTATATCTGATCCTGTTTATATATAGTAGTAAAAACTCATGGGATAACAGTGTATTCACATTGAATACAAGTATATTTGATGCAGTTTACATATAGAACTAAAAACTCATGGTATAACAGTGTATTCACATTGAATACAAGTATATTTTATGCAGAAGACATATAGATGTAAAAACTCATGGTATAACAGTGTATTCACATTGAATACAAGTATATTTAATGCTGTATAAATATAGAAGTAAAAACTCAGGGTATAACAGTGTATTCACATTGAATACAAGTAAATTTGTTTTAGAATACATATAGAAGTAAAAACTCATGGTATAACAGTGTATTCACATTGAATACAAGTATATTTGATCCTGTTTATAAATAGAAGTAAAAACTAATGGTATAACAGTGTATTCACATTGAATACAAGTATATTTGATGCAGTTTACATATAGAACTAAAAACTCATGGTATAACAGTGTATTCATATTGAATACAAGTATATTTGATGCAGAATACATATAGAAGTAAAAACTCATGGTATAACAGTGTATTCACATTGAATACAAGTATATTTAATGCTTTTTACATATAGAAGTAAAAACTCAGGGTATAACAGTGTATTCACATTGAATACAAGTAAATTTGATTCAGAATACATATAGAAGTAAAAACTCATGGTATAACAGTGTATTCACATTGAATACAAGTATATTTGATGCTGTTTACATATTGAAGTAAAAACTTATGGTATAACAGTGTAATCACATTGAATACAAGTATATTTGATGCAGAATACATATAGAAGTAAAAACTCATTGTATAACAGTGTATTCACATTGAATACAAGTATATTTGATGTTGTTTACATATAGAAGTAAAAATTCATGGTATAACAGTGTATTCACATTGAATACAAGTATATTTGAGGCAGTATACATATAGAAGTAAAAACTCATGGTATATCAGTTTATTCACATTGAATACAAGTATATTTGATGCAGAATACATATAGAAGTAAAAACTCATGGTATAACAGTGTATTCACATTGAATACAATTATATTTGATGCAGTATACATATAGAAGTAAAAACTCATGGTATATCAGTGTATTTACATTGAATACAAGTATATTTGATGCAGAATACATATAGAAGTAAAAACTCATGGTATAACAGTGTATTCACATTGAATACAAGTATATTTGATGCTGTTTACATATAGAAGTAAAAACTCATGGTATAATTGTGTATTCACAATGAATACAAGAATATTTGATGCAGTATACATATAGAAGTAAAAACTCATGGTATAACAGTGTATTCACATTGAATACAAGTTTATTTGATGCCGTTTACATATAGAAGTAAAAACTCATGGTATAACAGTGTATTCACATTGAATACAAGTATATTTGATGCAGAATACATATAGAAGTAAAAACTTATTGTATAACAGTGTATTCTCATTGAATACAAGTATATTTGATACAGTTTACATATAGAAGTAAAAAATTATGGCATAACAGTGTATTCACATTGAATACAAGTATATTTGATCCTGTTTACATATAGAAGTAAAAACTTATGGCATAACAGTGTATTCACATTGAATACAAGTATATTTGATCCTGTTTACATATAGAAGTAAAAACTCATGGTATAACAGTGTATTCACATTGAATACAAGTATATTTGATCCTGTTTATATATAGAAGTAAAAACTCATGGTATAACAGTGTATTCACATTGAATACAAGTATATTTGATGCAGTTTACATATAGAACTCAAAACTCATGGTATAACAGTGTATTCATATTGAATACAAGTATATTTGATGCAGAATACATATAGAAGTAAAAACTCATGGTATAACAGTGTATTCACATTGAATACAAGTATATTTGATGCTGTTTATATATAGAAAAAAAACTCATGGTATAACAGTGTATCCACATTGAATACAAGTATATTTAATGCTGTTTACACACAGAAGTAAAAACTCATGGTATAACAGTGTATTCACATTGAATACAAGTATATTTAATGCAGAATACATATAGAAGTAAAAACCCATGGTATAATAGTGTATTCACATTGAATACAAGTATATTTGAGTCTTTTTACATACAAAAGTAGAAACTCATGGTATAACAGTGTATTCACATTGAATAGAAGTATATTTGATGCAGTATACATATAGAATTAAAAACTTATGGTATAACAGTGTATTCACATTGAATACAAGTATATTTGATGCTGTTTATATATAGAAGTAAAAACTCATGTAATAACAGTGTATTCACATTGAATACAAGTATATTTGATCCTGTTTACATATATAGTAAAAACTCATGGTATAACAGTGTATTCACATTGATACAAGTATATTTGAGGCAGTATACATAAAGAAGTAAAAACTCAAGGTATAACAGTGTATTCACATTGAATACAAGTATATTTGATGCAGTATACATATAGAAATAAAAACTCATGGTATAACAGTGTATTCACAATGAATACAAGTATATCTGATCCTGTTTATATATAGTAGTAAAAACTCATGGGATAACAGTGTATTCACATTGAATACAAGTATATTTGATGCAGTTTACATATAGAACTAAAAACTCATGGTATAACAGTGTATTCACATTGAATACAAGTATATTTTATGCAGAAGACATATAGATGTAAAAACTCATGGTATAACAGTGTATTCACATTGAATACAAGTATATTTAATACTGTATAAATATAGAAGTAAAAACTCAGGGTATAACAGTGTATTCACATTGAATACAAGTAAATTTGTTTTAGAATACATATAGAAGTAAAAACTCATGGTATAACAGTGTATTCACATTGAATACAAGTATATTTGATGTAGAATACATATAGAAGTAAAAACTCATCGTATAACAGTGTATTCACATTGAATACAAGTATATTTGATGCTGTTTACATATAGAAGTAAAAACTCATGGTATATCAGTGTATTTACATTGAATACAAGTATATTTGATGTAGAATACATATAGAAGTAAAAACTCATCGTATAACAGTGTATTCACATTGAATACAAGTATATTTGATGCTGTTTACATATAGAAGTAAAAACTCATGGTATAATTGTGTATTCACAATGAATACAAGAATATTTGATGCAGTATACATATAGAAGTAAAAACTCATGGTATAACAGTGTATTCACATTGAATACAAGTTTATTTGATGCCGTTTACATATAGAAGTAAAAACTCATGGTATAACAGTGTATTCACATTGAATACAAGTATATTTGATGCAGAATACATATAGAAGTAAAAACTTATTGTATAACAGTGTATTCACATTAAATACAAGTACATTTGATCCTGTTTATATATAGAAGTAAAAACTCATGGTATAACAGTGTATTCACATTAAATACAAGTACATTTGATCCTGTTTATATATAGAAGTAAAAACTCATGGTATAACAGTGTATTCACATTGAATACAAATATATTTGATGCAGTTTACATATAGAAGTTAAAACTCTTGGTATAACAGTGTATTCACATTGAATACAAGTATATTTGATCCTGTTTACCTATAGAAGTAAAAACTTATGGCATAACAGTGTATTCACATTGAATACAAGTATATTTGATCCTGTTTATATATAGAAGTAAAAACTCATGGTATAACAGTTTATTCACATTGAATACAAGTATATTTGATGCAGTTTACATATAGAACTCAAAACTCATGGTATAACAGTGTATTCATATTGAATACAAGTATATTTGATGCAGAATACATATAGAAGTAAAAACTCATGGTATAACAGTGTATTCACATTGAATACAAGTATATTTGATGCAGAATACATATAGAACTAAAAACTCATGGTATAACAGTGTGTTTACATTGAATACAAGTATATTTGATGCAGAATACATATAGAAGTAAAAACTCATAGTATAACAGTGTGTTCACATTGAATACAAGTATATTTGATGCTGTTTACATATAGAAGTAAAAACTCATGGTATAACAGTGTATTCACATTGAATACAGGTATATTTAATGCTGTTTAAATATAGAAGTAAAAACCCAGGGTATAACAGTGTATTCACATTGAATACAAGTATATTTGATCCTGTTTACATATTGAAGTAAAAACTCATGGTATAACAGTTTAATCACATTGAATACAAGTATATTTGATGTAGAATACATATAGAAGTAAAAACTCATGGTATAACAGTGTATTCACATTGAATACAAGTATATTTGATCCTGTTTACATATAGAAGTAAAAACTTATGGCATAACAGTGTATTCACATTGAATACAAGTATATTTGATGCAGTATACATATAGAAGTAAAAACTCATGGTATAACAGTGTATACACATTGAATACAAGTAAATTTGATGCAGAATACATATAGAAGTAAAATCTCATGATATAACAGTGTATTCACATTGAATACAAGTATATTTGATGCTCTTTACATATTGAAGTAAAAACTCATGGTATAACAGTGTTTTCACATTGAATACAAGTATATTTGAAGCAGTTTACATATAGAAGTAAAAACTCATGGTATAACAGTGGATTCACATTGAATACAAGTATATTTGATGCTGTTTACATAGGGAAGTAAAAATTCATGGTATAACAGTGTATTCACATTGAATACAAGTATATTTGACGCAGTATATATATAGAAGTAAAAACTCGTGGTATAACAGTGTATTCACATTGAATACAAGTATATTTGATGCAGTATACATATAGAAATAAAAACTCATGGTATAACAGTGTATTCACAATGAATACAAGTATATCTGATCCTGCTGTTTATATATAGTAGTAAAAACTCATGGGATAACAGTGTATTCACATTGAATACAAGTATATTTGATGCAGTTTACATATAGAACTAAAAACTCATGGTATAACAGTGTATTCACATTGAATACAAGTATATTTTATGCAGAAGACATATAGATGTAAAAACTCATGGTATAACAGTGTATTCACATTGAATACAAGTATATTTAATGCTGTATAAATATAGAAGTAAAAACTCAGGGTATAACAGTGTATTCACATTGAATACAAGTAAATTTGTTTTAGAATACATATAGAAGTAAAAACTCATGGTATAACAGTGTATTCACATTGAATACAAGTATATTTGATCCTGTTTATAAATAGAAGTAAAAACTAATGGTATAACAGTGTATTCACATTGAATACAAGTATATTTGATGCAGTTTACATATAGAACTAAAACTACATCATGGTATAACAGTTGTATTCATATTGAATACAAGTATATTTGATGCAAGAATACATATAGAAGTAAACCAAACTCATGGTATAACAGTGTATTCACATTGAATACAAGTATATTTAATGCTTTTTACATATAGAAGTAAAAACTCAGGGTATAACAGTGTATTCACATTGAATACAAGTAAATTTGATTCAGAATACATATAGAAGTAAAAACTCATGGTATAACAGTGTATTCACATTGAATACAAGTATATTTGATGCTGTTTACATATTGAAGTAAAAACTTATGGTATAACAGTGTAATCACATTGAATACAAAGTATATTTGATGCAGAATACATATAGAAGTAAAAACTCATTGTATAACAGTGTATTCACATTGAATACAAGTATATTTGATGTTGTTTACATATAGAAGTAAAAATTCATGGTATAACAGTGTATTCACATTGAATACAAGTATATTTGAGGCAGTATACATATAGAAGTAGTAAAAACTCATGGTATATCAGTTTATTCACATTGAATACAAGTATATTTGATGCAGAATACATATACATAAAGTAAAAACTCAATGGTATAACAGTGTATTCACATTGAATACAATTATATTTGATGCAGTATACATATAGAAGTAAAAACTCATGGTATATCAGTGTATTTACATTGAATACAAGTATATTTGATGCAGAATACATATAGAAGTAAAAACTCATGGTATAACAGTTATCAGTTACATTTCACATTGAATACAAGTATATTTGAATGCTGTTTACATATATATGCTCATAGAAGTAAAAACTCATGGTATAATTGTGTATTCACAATGAATACAAGAAATATTTGATGCAGTATACATATAGAAGTAAAAACTCATGGTATAACAGTGTATTCACATTGAATACAAGTTTATTTGATGCCGTTTACATATAGAAGTAAAACTCATGGTATAACAGATGTATTCACATTGAATACAAGTATATTTGATGCAGAATAACATATAGAAGTAAAAACTTATTGTATAACAGTGTATTCTCATTGAATACAAGTATATTTGATACAGTTTACATATAGAAGTAAAAATTTATGGCATAACAGTGTATTCACATTGAATACAAGTATATTTGATCCTGTTTACATATAGAAGTAAAAACTTATGGCTATAACAGTGTATTCACATTGAATACAAGTATATTTGATCCTGTTTACATATAGAAGTAAAAACTCATGGTATAACAGTGTATTCACATTGAATACAAGTATATTTGATCCTGTTTATATATAGAAGTAAAAACTCATGGTATAACAGTGTATTCACATTGAATACAAGTATATTTGATGCAGTTTACATATAGAACTCAAAACTCATGGTATAACAGTGTATTCATATTGAATACAAGTATATTTGATGCAGAATACATATAGAAGTAAAAACTCATGGTATAACAGTGTATTCACATTGAATACAAGTATATTTGATGCTGTTTATATATAGAAAAAAACTCATGGTATAACAGTGTATCCACATTGAATACAAGTATATTTAATGCTGTTTACACACAGAAGTAAAAACTCATGGTATAACAGTGTATTCACATTGAATACAAGTATATTTAATGCAGAATACATATAGAAGTAAAAACCCATGGTATAATAGTGTATTCACATTGAATACAAGTATATTTGAGTCTTTTACATACAAAAGTAGAAACTCATGGTATAACAGTGTATTCACATTGAATAGAAGTATATTTGATGCAGTATACATATAGAATTAAAAACTTATGGTATAACAGTGTATTCACATTGAATACAAGTATATTTGATGCTGTTTATAATAGAAGTAAAAACTCATGTAATAACAGTGTATTCACACATTGAATACAAGTATATTTGATCCTGTTTACATATATAGTAAAAAACTCATGGTATAACAGTGTATTCACATTGATACAAGTATATTTGAGGCAGTAAACATATAAAGAAGTAAAAACTCAAGGTATAACAGTGTTTTATTCACATTAATATACTAGTATATTTGATGCAGTATACATATAGAAATAAAAACTCATGGTATAACAGTGTATTCACAATGAATACAAGTATATCTGATCCTGTTTATATATAGTAGTAAAAAACTCATGGTGAACACAGTGTATTCACATTGAATACAAGTATATTTGATGCAGTTTACATATAGAACTAAAAACTCATGGTATAACAGTGTATTCACATTGAATACAAGTATATTTTATGCAGAAGACATATAGATGTAAAAACTCATGGTATAACAGTGTATTCACATTGAATACAAGTATATTTAATACTGTATAAATATAGAAGTAAAAACTCAGGGTATAACAGTGTATTCACATTGAATACAAGTAAATTTGATCTTAGAATACATATAGAAGTAAAAACTCATGGTATAACAGTGTATTCACATTGAATACAAGTATATTTGATCCTGTTTATATATAGAAGTAAAAACTAATGGTATAACAGTGTATTTACATTGAATACAAGTATATTTGATGCAGTTTACATATAGAACTAAAAACTCATGGTATAACAGTGTATTCACATTGAATACAAGTATATTTCATGCAGAATACATATAGAAGTAAAAACTCATGGTATAACAGTGTATTCACATTGAATACAAGTATATTTAATGCTTTTTACATATAGAAGTAAAAACTCAGGGTATAACAGTGTATTCACATTGAATACAAGTATATTCTGATGCAGAATACATATAGAAGTAAAAACTCATGCTATAACAGTGTATTCACATTGAATACAAGTATATTTGATGCTGTTTACATATTGAAGTAAAAACTTATGGTATAACAGTGTAATCACATTGAATACAAGTATATTTGATGCAGTTTACATATAGAAGTAAAAACTCATGGTATAACAAAGTGTATTCACATTGAATACAAGTATATTTGATGTGGTTTACATATAGAAGTAAAAACTCATGGTATAACAGTGTATTCACATTGAATACAAGTATATTTGAGGCAGTTTACATATAGAAGTAAAAACTCATGGTATAACAGTGTATTCACATTGAATACAAGTATATTTGATGCAGCATACATATAGAAGTAAAAACTCATGGTATAACAGTGTATTCACATTGAATACAAGTATATTTGCATGCAGTATACATATAGAAGTAAAAATCCTTGGTATAACAGTGTATTCACATTGAATACAAGTATATTTGATGTAGAATACATATAGAAGTAAAAACTCATGGTATAACAGTGTATTCACATTGAATACAAGTATATTTGATGCTGTTTACATATAGAAGTAAAAACTCATGGTATAATTGTAGTATTTAAAAAATTACAAGAATATTTGATGCAGTATACATATAGAAGTAAAAACTCATGGTATAACAGTGTATTCACATTGAATACAAGTATATTTGATGCCGTTTACATATAGAAGTAAAAACTCATGGTATAACAGTGTATTCACATTGAATACAAGTATATTTGATGCAGTATACATATAGAAGTAAAAACTTATGGTATAACAGTGTATTCACATTGAATACAAGTATATTTGATCCTGTTTATATATAGAAGTAAAAACTCATGGTATAACAGTGTATTCACATTGAATACAAGTACATTTGATGCTGTTTATATATAGAAGTAAAAACTCATGGTATAACAGTGTATTCACATTGAATACAAGTATATTTGATGCAGTTTACATATAGAAGTAAAAACTCATGGTATAACAGTGTATTCACATTGAATACAAGTATATTTGATCCTGTTTACATATAGAAGTAAAAACTTATGGCATAACAGTGTATTCACATTGAATACAAGTATATTTGATGCTGTTTACATATAGAAGTAAAAACTCATGGTATAACAGTGTATTCACATTGAATACAAGTATATTTGATGCAGTTTACATATAGAAGTAAAAACTCATGGTATAACAGTGTATTCATATTGAATACAAGTATATTTGATGCAGTTTACATATAGAAGTAAAAACTCATAGTATAACAGTGTATTCACATTGAATACAAGTATATTTGATGCAGTTTACATATAGAAGTAAAAACTCATGGTATAACAGTGTATTCACATTGAATACAAGTATATTTGATGCAGTTTACATACATATAGAAGTAAAAACTCATAGTATAACAGTGTATTCACATTGAATACAAGTATATTTGATGCTGTTTACATATAGAAGTAAAAACTCATGGTATAACAGTGTATTCACATTGAATACAAGTATATTTGATGCTGTTTACAATATAGAAGTGTAAAACCCAGGGTATAACAGTGTATTCACATTGAATACAAGTATATTTGATCCTGTTTACATATAGAAGTAAAAACTCATGGTATAACAGTGTATTCACATTGAATACAAGTATATTTGATGTAGTTTACATATAGAAGTAAAAACTCATGGTATAACAGTGTATTCACATTGAATACAAGTATATTTGATCCTGTTTACATATAGAAGTAAAAACTTATGGTATAACAGTGTATTCACATTGAATACAAGTATATTTGATGCAGTTTACATATAGAAGTAAAAACTCATGGTATAACAGTGTATTCACATTGAATACAAGTATATTTGATGCTGTTTACATATAGAAGTAAAAACTCATGGTATAACAGTGTATTCACATTGAATACAAGTATATTTGATGCAGTTTACATATAGAAGTAAAAACTCATGGTATAACAGTGTATTCACATTGAATACAAGTATATTTGATGCAGTTTACATATAGAAGTAAAAACTCATGGTATAACAGTGTATTCACATTGAATACAAGTATATTTGATGCTGTTTATATATAGAAGTAAAAACTCATGGTATAACAGTGTATTCACATTGAATACAAGTATATTTGATGCAGTTTACATATAGAAGTTAAAACTCTTATAGTAAACAGTGTATTCACATTGAATACAAGTATATTTGATCCTGTTTACATATAGAAGTAAAAACTTATGGATAACAGTGTATTCACATTGAATACAAGTATATTTGATGCAGTTTACATATAGAAGTAAAAACTCATGGTATAACAGTGTATTCACATTGAATACAAGTATATTTGATGCTGTCTACATATAGAAGTAAAAACTCATGGTATAACAGTGTATTCACATTGAATACAAGTATATTTGATGCTGTTTACATATAGAAGTAAAAACTCATGGTATAACAGTGTATACACATTGAATACAAGTAAATTTGATGCAGATTACATATAGAAGTAAAATCATGGTATAACAGTGTATTCACATTGAATACAAGTATATTTGATGCTCTTTACATATAGAAGTAAAAACTCATGGTATAACAGTGTATTCACATTGAATACAAGTATATTTGATGCAGTTTACATATAGAAGTAAAAACTCATGGTATAACAGTGGATTCACATTGAATACAAGTATATTTGATGCTGTTTACAAAGGAAGTAAAAACATTAGTGGATAACAGTGTATTCACATTGAATACAAGTATATTTGACAGTATACATATAGAAGTAAGAAAAACTCATGGTATAACAGTGTATTCACATTGAATACAAGTATATTTGATGCAGTATACATATAGAAGTAAAAACTCATGGTATAACAGTGTATTCACATTGAATACAAGTATATTTGATGCTGTTTACATATAGAAGTAAAAACTCATGGTATAATTGTGTATTCACATTGAATACAAGTATATTTGATGCAGTATATAGAAGTAAAAACTCATGGTATAACAGTGTATTCACATTGAATACAAGTATATTTGATGCAGTTTACATATAGAAGTAAGAAAAACTCATGGTATAACAGTGTATTCACATTGAATACAAGTATTTTTATACAGTATACATATAGAAGTAAAAACTCATGGTATAACAGTGTATTCACATTGAATACAAGTATATTTGATGCTAATTACATATAGAAGTAAAAACTCATGGTATAACAGTGTATTCACATTGAATACAAGTATATTTGATGCTGTTTACATATAGAAGTAAAAACTCATGGATATAACAGTGTATTCACATTGAATACAAGTATATTTGATGCAGTTTACATATAGAAGTAAAAACTCATGGTATAACAGTGTATTCACATTGAATACAAGTATATTTGATCCTGTTTATATATAGAAGTAAAAACTCAAGGTATAACAGTGTATTCACATTGAATACAAGTATATTTGATGCAGTTTACATATAGAAGTAAAAACTCATGGTATAACAGTGTATTCACATCTAATACAAGCATATTTGATGCAGTTTACATATAGAAGTAAAAACTCATGGTATAACAGTGTATTCACATTGAATACAAGTATATTTGATGCTGTTTACATAAAGAAGTAAAAACTCATGGTATAACAGTGTATTCACATTGAATACAAGTATATTTGATGCAGTTTACATATAGAAGTAAAAACTCATGGTATAACAGTGTATTTACATTGAATACAAGTATATTTGATGCAGTTTACATATAGAAGTAAAAACTCATGGTATAACAGTGTATTCACATTGAATACAAGTACATCTATGAAGCATATACATATAAAAGTAAAACTCATGGTATAACAGTGTATTCACATTGAATACAAGTATATTTGATGTAGATTACATATAGAAGTAAAAACTCCATGGTATAACAGTGTATTCACATTGAATACAAGTATATTTGATCCTGTTTACATATAGAAGTAAAAACTCATGGTATAACAGTGTAATCACATTGAATACAAGTATATTTGATGTAGTTTACATATAGAAGTAAAAACTCATGGTATAACAGTGTATTCACATTGAATACAAGTAAATTTGATGCAGTTTACATATAGAAGTAAAAACTCATGGTACAACAGTGTCTTCACATCTGAATACAAGTATATTTTGATGCAGTATATCATATAGAAGTAAAAACTCATGGTATAACAGTGTATTCACATTGAATACAAGTATATTTGATGCTGTTTACATATAGAAGTAAAAACTCATGGTATAACAGTGTATTCACATTGAATACAAGTATATTTGATGCAGTTTACATATAGAAGTAAAAACTCATGGTATAACAGTGTATTCACATTGAATACAAGTATATTTGATGCAGTTTACATATAGAAGTAAAAACCTCATAGTATAACAGTGTATTCACATTGAATACAAGTATATTTGATGTAGTTTACATATAGAATAAAAACTCATGGTATAACAGTGTATTCACATTGAATACAAGTATATTTGATGCAGTATACATATAGAAGTAAAAACTCATGGTATAACAGTGTATTCACATTGAATACAAGTATATTTGGATGCAGTTTACATATAGAAGTAAAAACTCATGGTATAACAGTGTATTCACATTGAATACAAGTATATTTGATGTAGTTTACATATAGAAGTAAAAACTCATGGTATAACAGTGTATTCACATTGAATACAAGTATATTTGATCCTGTTTACATATAGAAGTAAAAACTCATGGTATAACAGTGTATTCACATTGAATACAAGTATATTTGATGCAGTTTACATATAGAAGTAAAAACTCATGGTATAACAGTGTATTCACATCTGAATACAAGCATATTTGATGCAGTTACATATAGAAGTAAAAACTCATGGTATAACAGTGTATTCACATTGAATACAAGTATATTTGATGCTGTTTACATAAAGAAGTAAAAACTCATGGTATAACAGTGTATTCACATTGAATACAAGTATATTTGATGCAGAATACATATAGAACTAAAAACTCATGGTATAACAGTGTATTCACATTGAATACAAGTATATTTGATGCAGTTTACATATAGAAGTAAAAACTCATGGTATAACAGTGTATTCACATTGAATACAAGTACATTTGAAGCAGTATACATATAAAAGTAAAAACTCATGGTTTAACAGTGTATTCACATTGAATACAAGTATATTTGATGCAGTTTACATATAGAAGTAAAAACTCATGGTATAACAGTGTATTCACATTGAATACAAGTATATTTGATGCTGTTTACATATTGAAGTAAAAACTCATGGTATAACAGTGTAATCACATTGAATACAAGTATATTTGATGCAGTTTACATATAGAAGTAAAAACTCATGGTATAACAGTGTATTCACATTGAATACAAGTAAATTTGATGCAGTTTACATATAGAAGTAAAAACTCATGGTACAACAGTGTCGTCACATCTATATACAAGCATATTTGATGCAGTATAATATAGAAGTAAAAACTCATGGTATAACAGTGTATTCAACATTGAATACAAGTATATTTGATGCTGTTTACATATAGAAGTAAAAACTCATGATATAACAGTGTATTCACATTGAATACAAGTATATTTGATGCAGTATACATATAGAAGTAAAAACTCATGGTATAACAGTGTATTCACATTGAATACAAGTATATTTGATGCAGTTTACATATAGAAGTAAAAACTCATAGTATAACAGTGTATTCACATTGAATACAAGTATATTTGATGTAGATATACAGAAGTAAAAACTCATGGTATAACAGTGTATTCACATTGAATACAAGTATATTTCATGCAGTTTATAATATAGAAGTAAAAACTCATGAAAGAGTATATATCATATTGAATACAAGTATATACAAGAATACATATAGAAGTAAAAACTCATGGTATAACAGTGTATTCACATTGAATACAAGTATATTTGATGTAGAATACATATAGAAGTAAAAACTCATGGTATAACAGTGTATTCACGTTGAATACAAGTATATTTGATGCTGTTTACATATAGAAGTAAAAACTCATGGTATAACAGTGTAATCACATTGAATACAAGTATATTTGATGTAGAATACATATAGAAGTAAAAACTCATAGTATAACAGTGTATTCACATTGAATACAAGTATATTTCATGCTGTTTACATATAGAAGTAAAAACTCAGGGTATAACAGTGTATTCACATTGAATACAAGTATATTTCATGCAGTTTACATATAGAAGTAAAAACTCATGATATAACAGTGTATTCCACATTGAATACAAGTATATTTGATGCAGTTTACATATAGAAGTAAAAACTCATGGTATAACAGTGTATTCACATTGAATACAAGTATATTTAATGATAGTTTAAATATAGAAGTAAAAACTCAGGGTATAACAGTGTATTCACATTGAATACAAGTATATTTGATGCAGTTTACATATAGAAGTAAAAACTCATGGTATAACAGTGTATTCACATTGAATACAAAGTATATTTGATGCAGTTTACATATAGAAGTAAAAACTCATGGTATAACAGTGTATTCACATTGAATACAAGTATATTTGATGCTGTTTACATATAGAAGTAAAAACTCATGGTATAACAGTGTATTCACATTGAATACAAGTATATTTTATGCAGTTTACATATAGAAGTAAAAACTCATGGTATAACAGTGTATTCACATTGAATACAAGTATATTTGATGCAGTATACATATAGAAGTAAAAACTCATGGTATAACAGTGTATTCACATATAATACAAGTATATTTGATGCAGTTTACATATAGAAGTAAAAACTCATGGTATAACAGTGTATTCACATTGAATACAAGTATATTTCATGCAGTTTACATAGAAGTAAAAACTCATGGTATAACAGTGTATTCACATTGAATACAAGTATATTTGATGCAGTTTACATATAGAAGTAAAAACTCATGGTATAACAGTGTATTCACATTGAATAAATAATATATGTACATATTTTTACATATAAAAACTCACTCAGGGTATAACAGTGTATTCACATTGAATACAAGTATATTTGATGCAGTTTACATATAGAAGTAAAAACTCATGGTATAACAGTGTATTCACATTGAATACAAGTATATTTGATGCTGTTTACATATAGAAGTAAAAACTCATGGTATAACAGTGTATTCACATTGAATACAAGTATATTTGATGCAGTTTACATATAGAAGTAAAAACTCATGGTATAACAGTGTATTCACATTGAATACAAGTATATTTGATGCTGTTTACATATAGAAGTAAAAAATCATGGTATAACAGTGTATTCACATTGAATACAAGTATATTTGATGCAGTTTACATATAGAAGTAAAAACTCATGGTATAACAGTGTATTCACATTGAATACAAGTATATTCCATGCGAGTTTACATATAGAAGTAAAAACTCATGGTATAACAGTGTATTCACATTGAATACAAGTATATTTGATGCTGTTTACATATAGAAGTAAAAACTCATGGTATAACAGTGTATTCACATTGAATACAAGTATATTTGATGCAGTATACATATAGAAGTAAAAACTCATGGTATAACAGTGTATTCACATTGAATACAAGTATATTTGATGCAGAATACATATAGAAGTAAAAACTCATGGTATAACAGTGTATTCACATTGAATACAAGTATATTTCATGCAGTTTACATATAGAAGTAAAAACTCATGGTATAACAGTGTATTCACATTGAATACAAGTATATTTGATGCTGTTTACATATAGAAGTAAAAACTCATGGTATAACAGTGTATTCACATTGAATACAAGTACATTTGATCCTGTTTATATATAGAAGTAAAAACTCATGGTATAACAGTGTATTCACATTGAATACAAGTATATTTGTATGTTATATATAGAAGTAAAAACTCTATATAACAGTGTATTCACATTGAATACAAGTATATTTGATGCTGTTTACATATAGAAGTAAAAACTTATGGTATAACAGTGTATTCACATTGAATACAAGTATATTTGATGCAGTTTACATATAGAAGTAAAAACTCATGGTATAACAGTGTATTCACATTGAATACAAGTATATTTGATGTAGTTACATACAGAAGTAAAAACTCATAGGTATAACAGTGTATTCACATTGAATACAAGTATATTTGATGCAGTTTACATATAGAAGGCTAAAACTCTATGGTATAACAGTGTATTCACATTGAATACAAGTATATTTGATGCAGTTTACATATAGAAGTAAAAACTCATGGTATAACAGTGTATTCACATTGAATACAAGTATATTTGATGCAGTATACATATAGAAGTAAAAACTCATGGTATAACAGTGTATTCACATTGAATACAAGTATATTTGATGCAGTATACATATAGAAGTAAAAACTCATGGTATAACAGTGTATTCACATTGAATACAAGTATATTTGATGTAGTTTACATATAGAAGTAAAAACTCATGGTATAACAGTGTATTCACATTGAATACAAGTATATTTGATGCAGTTTACATATAGAAGTAAAAACTCATGGTATAACAGTGTATTCACATTGAATACAAGTATATTTGAAGCTGTTTACATATAGAAGTAAAAACTCATGGGTATAACAGTGTATTCACATTGAATACAAGTATATTTGATGTAGAATACATATAGAAGTAAAAACTCATGGTATAACAGTGTATTCACATTGAATACAAGTATATTTGATGCTGTTTACACATATAAAGTAAAAACTCATGGTATAACAGTGTATTCACATTGAATACAAGTATATTTGATGTAGTTTACATATAGAAGTAAAAACTCATGGTATAACAGTGTATTCACATTGAATACAAGTATATTTGATGCAGTTTACATATAGAAGTAAAAACTCATGGTATAACAGTGTATTCACATTGAATACAAGTATATTTGATGCAGTTTACATATAGAAGTAAAAACTCATGGTATAACAGTGTATTCACATTGAATACAAGTATATTTGATGCTGTTTACATATAGAAGTAAAAACTCATGGTATAACAGTGTATTCACATTGAATACAAGTATATTCCATGCAGTTTACATATAGAAGTAAAAACTCATGGTATAACAGTGTATTCACATTGAATACAAGTATATTTGATGCAGTTTACATATAGAAGTAAAAACTCATGGTATAAAGTGTATTCACAATAAATACAAGTATATTTGATGCAGTTTACATATAGAAGTAAAAACTCATGGTATAACAGTGTATTCACATTGAATACAAGTATATTTGATGCAGTTTACATATAGAAGTAAAAACTCATGGTATAACAGTGTATTCACATTGAATACAAGTATATTTCATGCAGTTATACATATAGAAGTAAAAACTCATGGTATAACAGTGTATTCACATTGAATACAAGTATATTTGATGCTGTTTACATATAGAAGTAAAAACTCATGGTATAACAGTGTATTCACATTGAATACAAGTATATTTGATGCAGTTTACATATAGAAGTAAAAACTCATGGTATAACAGTGTATTCACATTGAATACAAGTATATTTGATGCTGTTTACATATAGAAGTAAAAACTCATGGTATAACAGTGTATTCACATTGAATACAAGTATATTTGATGCTGTTTACATATAGAAGTAAAAACTCATGGTATAACAGTGTATTCACATTGAATACAAGTATATTCCATGCAGTTTACATATAGAAGTAAAAACTCATGGTATAACAGTGTATTCACATTGAATACAAGTATATTCGATGCAGTTTACATATAGAAGTAAAAACTCATGGTATAACAGTGTATTCACATTGAATACAAGTATATTTGATGCAGTTTACATATAGAAGTAAAAACTCATGGTATAACAGTGTATTCACATTGAATACAAGTATATTCGATGCAGTTTACATATAGAAGTAAAAACTCATGGTATAACAGTGTATTCACATTGAATACAAGTATATTTGATGCTGTTTACATATAGAAGTAAAAACTCATGGTATAACAGTGTATTCACATTGAATACAAGTATATTCGATGCAGTTTACATATAGAAGTAAAAACTCATGGTATAACAGTGTATTCACATTGAATACAAGTATATTCCATGCAGTTTACATATAGAAGTAAAAACTCATGGTATAACAGTGTATTCACATTGAATACAAGTATATTTGATGCAGTTTACATATAGAAGTAAAAACTCATGGTATAACAAGTGTATTCACATTGAATACAAGTATATTTGATGCAGTTTACATATAGAAGTAAAAACTCATGGTATAACAGTGTATTCACATTGAATACAAGTATATTTGATGCAGTTTACATATAGAAGTAAAAACTCATGGTATAACAGTGTATTCACATTGAATACAAGTATATTTGATGCAGTTTACATATAGAAGTAAAAACTCATGGTATAACAGTGTATTCACATTGAATACAAGTATATTTGATGCTGTTTACATATAGAAGTAAAAACTCATGGTATAACAGTGTATTCACATTGAATACAAGTATATTTGATGCTGTTTACATATAGAAGTAAAAACTCATGGTATAACAGTGTATTCACATTGAATACAAGTATATTTGATGCAGTTTACATATAGAAGTAAAAACTCATGGTATAACAGTGTATTCACATTGAATACAAGTATATTCGATGCAGTTTACATATAGAAGTAAAAACTCATGGTATAACAGTGTATTCACATTGAATACAAGTATATTTGATGCTGTTTACATATAGAAGTAAAAACTCATGGTATAACAGTGTATTCACATTGAATACAAGTATATTTCATGCAGTTTACATATAGAAGTAAAAAACTCATGGTATAACAGTGTATTCACATTGAATACAAGTATATTTGATGCAGTTTACATATAGAAGTAAAAACTCATGGTATAACAGTGTATTCACATTGAATACAAGTATATTTGATGCAGTTTAGATAAAGTAAAAACTCATGGTATAACAGTGTATTCACATTGAATACAAGTATATTTGATGCAGTTTACATATAGAAGTAAAACTCATGGTATAACAGTGTATTCACATCTTGAATACAAGTATATTTGATGCAGTTTACATATAGAAGTAAAAACTCATGGTATAACAGTGTATTCACATTGAATACAAGTATATTTGATGCTGTTTACATAGAAGTAAAAACTCATGGTATAACAGTGTATTCACATTGAATACAAGTATATTTGATGAAGTTATACATATAGAAGTAAAAACTCATGGTATAACAGTGTATTCACATTAAATACAAGTATATTTTATGCTGTTTACATATAGAAGTAAAAACTCATGGTATAACAGTGTACTCACATTGAATACAAGTATATTTGATCCTGTTTACATATAGAAGTAGAAACTCATGGTATAACAGTGTATTCACATTGAATACAAGTATATTCTGATGCTGTTTACATATAGAAGTAAAAACTCATGGTATAACAGTGTATTCACATTGAATACAAGTATATTTGATGCAGTATACATATAGAAGACAAAAACTCATGAGTATAACAGTGTATTCACATTGAATACAAGTATATTTGATGCAGTATACATATAGAAGTAAAAACTCATGGTATAACAGTGTATTCA